>NW_007733695.1:87614-91116 GCF_000696425.1 Galeopterus variegatus | reverse complement strand
CTATGCCACCAATCCCCCTAACACTTTACTGAAGATTCAGGCTCCTGAATCTTTACAGGGTTTATCTCCTACTCTCTGGAGGGCATGTGTCTTCCTATGACCTTCAGTGTACTTGCTTATTTGTTCCAGTTAGCATGATGACATCATTAGTGGGCCAGTGTGGCATTCTGCAAAATGTCTAGATAAGGGGTTGGAAAATATTTTTCAGTAAAGGTCCAGATAGTAAATATTTTAGGCTTTGCAAGCCACATACATTCTTTGTCACCTATTCTTTGTACTTTTTTTGTTTTTTACCATCCTTTATAAAATTTTGAAAGTAAAAACCATATTTAGCCCACTGGCCATTAAAAAAACAGGCTTTGCAAATCATAGGCCACACCTTGCCACCCCCTGGTCTAGATGGTCCAGGTCTCAGGATGGCATCATGACAGAGGGGGAGAGTCCACACGGGCCTGGGGTACAACTGCAAGTTGTAGACCTGCATGAATGGGAACTGCTTGTGATTTGCCTAGCTGGTAGGTACGGAGAAGACATGTTCTCCAGATCACAGGCAGCACTCCCCAGTGACTGGAGAGTGCCTCTCTTTCTCTTTCTCAAGAGTCTAGGGAGCATGAGACCCCACCACGGACTTCACATGGGAAATGCTCAGCAGGTGTCAGGCGGTTCATCCCACATTGGTTGGAAGAGCGTGAGAACTCAACGCACTGGTTTGGGTTTGGGGCATGGGAGGTAAGGTCTGATGAGACCGTTCACTGGGATTCCAGGTCCTGGGGGTGGTCAGGACTTACCTTTACCCCATGAGTTTGTGGGTGTGCAAGTGAGTGCCATCCCCGGGGCTCAGCAGCTTTGGGGTGCAAGCAGCTCACAGCTTTTGCTGTTGTTGTTCTGGCTTGGCTCTACTCACTCTTCCAGGGCGCCTTCAGTGTGCCTCCCTTCTGATCCCAGAGCATTCTCAGTGTCCCCAAGTGGGGCTCTCTGCTCAGTCACAAGGGCGTCCACTTCAATCTGCTATGTAGTTCTTCATTCTCCCTGCTGTCTTTTCTGGCTCATGCAGGCACTTCATGCCATAAACACTGGCAAAACCACCACCATGAGTGGCCCTTGTTATAGGGACTGCTGTGGACTGTGATGTGACCAGTGGCTGAGAAAAAGCTGGGGAGTGGGTTGAATGGTGTCCCCCCAAAACATATGTCAAGTCCTAATCCCGAGCATCTGTGAATATGACTTTATTTGGTGCTATGGGTTAAATGTGTCCCCCAAAGATCCATGTATGGAAACTTAATCCCCACTGTAATAGTATTAAGATGGTGGGAAATCTTACTACAGTAATTGAAAAGTGGGGCCTTTAAGAGGTGATTAGATTGAGATGACTAAGCCCTTTGAATTGATTGATCCATTCATGGAGTCATGGGCATGGCTCTGATGGCTATACCCAAGACCCTGGTGCTTGCTTACCCTTGTCTGCAGCTAGAATGCCTCAGCTACTCTACATAGCACCAAGAACTTTGCAAAACTTTGCCTACTCTCAATAGCCCATGGTTTACCCAAGTCAAAGTATGGCACAGAGGTTCAAACTCCAGGACTCCTGGAGACACCAGGGAATCTCTTGACAGGACTGTGGTTTCCAGGATCCCTGTTATGTTGGAGGCCAGACCAAGCATACCCTAGTATGAACTTGCCCTGAGTCTGAGCTGGGGCCTGGACCTGGCCTCCCTGTATCTGCCCACAGGTCTTCAGCACAGTATGGGCATATGAGTTGAGTCCTCACATTTGACACTTGTCAACGCCCTGCCTTGCCATTATCCTAGCCGAGTCCTGAGCTAAGCCACGTTCTGTGCTAAACACATTAGCTGAATTTATACTCTCAACTTCAAACAGAAAATGCAGCCCTAGAAGAATGTACTGCATAAGATTTTTGTACATAGATATCTCTGGGTACTGGAAACCATATAACTGGGTGTTGCCTGCCAAGTGTATTGAAAATCCTGAGACTACAGAAGGCCAGCACTGACTCATGGATCTTACAGTACAAATTCACAGTTTGATAAGGGGAAACCGAGCTTGGACATTTAAGTAATCCACTCTTTTTTAACCAGAACCTCCCTCTTTCACACCAGCTTGTCTGCCAGTGAAAAGAAGAAGCCAGTTAACAATCAGGTTTGGGCTGATATTTTCTTAAGACCTTTCCTAGAAGTAAAAAGAGTCTGGCTGGCTCCTCTACTTCCTGGCCATGCAGTCTTGGGCAATATTACTATTGCTTACTCTAAGCCACCATTCCCGCATCTGTAAAGTGGAGATCATAGGAATAAAGTAGTAATACAAGTTCTTGTGAAAATTGATTAAATGGGTGCATATAAATCTCTTATCAGGGTGCCCAGTGCATTAGGAGTGATCATTAAATCTGAGATTTTATTTTTGCTTGATCATATGGCTGCTTCAGGCTGCCTTGATCAGAAGATTGATGAAGCCAATGAAACAAGAAAGGAAAATACCCTGCACAGGTTAACACTGTGCTCTTCAGCCTCCAGGGCCACTCAGGCACCTGGGAGTCATGTTAGGTTGGGGTAGGAACAGGGGGAGGGTCCAGCCAGCTGGGGAAAGAATTCAAGATGAAAGGTGGTTCCTGCCTTCAAGGAGCTCAGTTATTTGGGAGAAAGAAACATGTTTTAAACAAGGAGCAACAGTGGTATTTGGCATATTCTAAACTTGAGGTTTGTAGAAGGTGCTGAGAGGCTTGGAGACTGCTATGGTTTGAATGTCCCCTCCAAAACTCATGTTGAAATGTAATTGTCATTGTAATGGTATTAAGAGGTGGGACCATTAAGAGATGATCAGGCCATCAGAGCTCTGTCCTCATAAATGCACTAATGTCATTATCACAGGAGTGGGCTTGTTCTAAAAGTAAGTCTGGCCCTCTCATGCTCTCTCATGCTCTCTTGCCCGTCTGCCTCCTGCCATGGCATGATGCAGCACCAAGGCCCTCACCAGCACCTGGCACCTTGATATTGAACTTCTCAGCCTCCAGAACTGTGAAAATTAAATTTATTTTCTTTATAAGTTACCCAGTCTGTGGTATTCTGTTATAGTAGCACAAAGTGAACTAATGCAGAGAGGAAACTGAGTGCACATAGAGGGTGAATGTTGGCAGAATGGACAGCAGAAACACAGGATGGGGGACAGGAGTGGGAACGCACTGGAGGCTGTGTGGGAAGGAGAGGGGCAAGAACTGCATGAAGGTGAGGCTGGTGTTGGAAGGGAGTGGAGCTCAGTGGGTCTCAGGGTTCTCTGCAGGTGGGAGGAAGGAAGCGAGGTGCCTGGTGTGGAATATAAAGCATATGTACTTCACAGGGCCTGGTTTTCCAAAGCCTTGCAGTTTCAAATATTGACCTTGTGGAGGACTGGAAATTTTCCTGAGGCTATAAGTCTCTGGTGTAAGATAAAGATTTGTGGCACAGCAAAGTTGCTGGCTCAAAGACAGACTAGTTACTGATTGTTATGTAAA
>NW_007733695.1:84140-86614 GCF_000696425.1 Galeopterus variegatus | reverse complement strand
TTGTCTACTGGACTGTCATCTGGCTTGTTTTACTGAAAGTTACCAGTGTATATTGTTAAACTATAACCCCACCTTTGTTCTCTTCCTGTAACTTCCTGGTCTGGAAAATAAATGCAGGAAGAGAACCCCAATTTAGTGTTAATTTCCTGAGGAAGGGTGCCTCTTGCTGGAGGGAGTATTCCCAGGGAAGTTAACCACTTCGGGGCTTCTCACTGCTCAGAAGACATGGGCTTTGAGTAATCCTTTGCATCTCTGTCACCCAGGGGAAGTGGGGTGACAAATCTGTGGGGGGCAAAGCAACACAAAGCAACAAAATGGTGCCCCACGTGAGGACATTCTCCACAGATCGGAGACTGACCTGCCAAGCATTGGAGAGGAATAGGACGTCTGATTCATCCCGGCAATGGAGTCCCTAATAAGGGAAACACATCCCAGTAAGGGAATCACAGGTGGCTTTCGATTAGCAATTGCATGCCTGCAGCAGGTCAAAGTTAGTTCTTTTCAACCCCAGAGATGTTTTTTTGTTCTCTTTACTTTTAAAATATGGATAATTTGTTAAGGAAAGGGGAGACTGAATATACATTACAACTCCAATGTCTCCTTAAAGCAGCAGGCTATAAGTAACTGAATGGCAGCTTGTAAAACTGTTAGTGGATATTAAACAACCATGTCCTTGATAGCTCAAGGAAGGGAGCCTTAACATAAAAATTTGGGAACAAATTGTTCACTGATTAATTATGCAATGGGTCTTGTTAAGGCTTCCCACCTAACAACTAGGAATCTATGTCAAGTCGCTCTCAGACCTATCCAAGACCTTAACAAAAAACTAAGACATGTTTACGTCACCAAAAAAGGATAAAACTTAATCTTTGCCAGTGACTANATAGTAGCACAAAGTGAACTAATGCAGAGAGGAAACTGAGTGCACATAGAGGGTGAATGTTTGCAGAATGGACAGCAGAAACACAGGATGGGGGACAGGAGTGGGAACGCACTGGAGGCTGTGTGGGAAGGAGAGGGGCAAGAACTGCATGAAGGTGAGGCTGGTGTTGGAAGGGAGTGGAGCTCAGTGGGTCTCAGGGTTCTCTGCAGGTGGGAGGAAGGAAGCGAGGTGCCTGGTGTGGAATATAAAGCATATGTACTTCACAGGGCCTGGTTTTCCAAAGCCTTGCAGTTTCAAATATTGACCTTGTGGAGGACTGGAAATTTTCCTGAGGCTATAAGTCTCTGGTGTAAGATAAAGATTTGTGGCACAGCAAAGTTGCTGGCTCAAAGACAGACTAGTTACTGATTGTTATGTAAAGATACTGAGAAATTGCTGTAAGATCACTTAATTGTCTACTGGAATGTCATCTGACTTGTTTCACTGAAAGTTACCAGCCTATATTGTTAAACTATAACCCCACCTATGTTCTCTTCCTGTAACTTCCTGGTCTGGAAAATAAATGCAGGAAGAGAACCCCAATTTAGTGTTAATTTCCTGAGGAAGGGTGCCTCTTGCTGGAGGGAGTATTCCCAGGGAAGTTAACCACTTCGGGGCTTCTCACTGCTCAGAAGACATGGGCTTTGAGTAATCCTTTGCATCTCTGTCACCCAGGGGAAGTGGGGTGACAAATCTGTGGGGGGCAAAGCAACACAAAGCAACAAAATGGTGCCCCACGTGAGGACATTCTCCACAGATCGGAGACTGACCTGCCAAGCATTGGAGAGGAATAGGACGTCTGATTCATCCCGGCAATGGAGTCCCTAATAAGGGAAACACATCCCAGTAAGGGAATCACAGGTGGCTTTCGATTAGCAATTGCATGCCTGCAGCAGGTCAAAGTTAGTTCTTTTCAACCCCAGAGATGTTTTTTTGTTCTCTTTACTTTTAAAATATGGATAATTTGTTAAGGAAAGGGGAGACTGAATATACATTACAACTCCAATGTCTCTTTAAAGCAGCAGGCTATAAGTAACTGAATGGCAGCTTGTAAAACTGTTAGTGGATATTAAACAACCATGTCCTTGATAGCTCAAGGAAGGGAGCCTTAACATAAAAATTTGGGAACAAATTGTTCACTGGATAATTATGCAATGGGTCTTGTTAAGGCTTCCCACCTAACAACTAGGAATCTATGTCAAGTCGCTCTCAGACCTATCCAAGACCTTAACAAAAAACTAAGACATGTTTACGTCACCAAAAAAGGATAAAACTTAATCTTTGCCAGTGACTAAGAAAACTTTAAATTGGACAATCTAAAGTAAAAGAAGTTAATATTTCTTTACAGTGTTGATATTGTTTGATCATGCTTTTCTTTCTTATCTGCATGATGCTTCTCTCCTCTCTTAAAAGCAGTGGTTCTTTTCTTTACTGCATGTGCTACTCTTTTTCTCTGAAGACTCTGGAGTTTTATGAAGAAAAGCAGCCATGGCACCAACCAGACCCCTTTTGGGTCTACTGCTCTTCTCCTAAAAACCCCAAGAGTCAAATC
>NW_007733695.1:71420-83140 GCF_000696425.1 Galeopterus variegatus | reverse complement strand
TCTGAAGACTCTGGAGTTTTATGAAGAAAAGCAGCCATGGCGCCAACCAGACCCCTTTTGGGTCTACTGCTCTTCTCCTAAAAACCCCAAGAGTCAAATCGTTTCATCTCTGATTGGTGGCAGCTCTTGAGCTCAGTAACCTGTTTGAAAAACCAAAACTAACCTAAAATCTACCTGTTTAACTAGATGGTCTCAAATTTTCTGTCATCTTAAACAGACTTCTAAATTCTCTTCTAGTCTCATCTGTGTATTTCTTCACAAAATCCTATTGGTAGAATTCTATGCTATTTTCTTAAAAGGAAGAAAATCTTCTCTGCATCTTCTTGAAAAGGCTTGCATACTTTGCTTTACAATGTAATTCTGTTATCTTGCTTTCTTTGAGGCAATATGAGGCCTCACCAATAAGTCTTTTGGAAACGACACAATCTAAACCCAACTATCCTTTTTACTAGTGAGCTTTTTATTACATTTTAAACAAAACCTATAAGATCCTTGTTTGTTCTTGTTGTTTATGTCTGCATATATGCATGTGTAAGCTGTATGTTATGTCTATATGTTCATGGCTGTATGTGTAATCATTTTATGTGCAAGGTACCAAATTGGCTTACAATTAATGCCTGCTCATTAAATAAATAAGTATGCTTTTCAAGTTCACATGACTTAAATCTTCTAAAGTTTTGATAAATATATTTTCAAAATTTGATTCAAACCTTTTACCTAAATTTGTCTCTAGGTCAATATGTCTCTTTGTTATCTCAGCCCTGCCTCCTGGCCATGCTGGGAGAGACAATATCTTTTAGACATAGATAGTGAATACTACCTTCTGCCTCTCTGGATTCCACTTGGCTCCAAATGCCATGTGGAAACTTGGGACCTGAAATGGCTAGTGAAAAGAAACCTATGCCAAATATCACATAGGCCCTAGTTAGTATTAACTGATAAGAGCATAGATCTAATACACTAAATTTTTGGCTGGGAAACCATAAATATGTATTTGGTAAATTTAGCTAAAACTAAAACGGGGCTTTGTATAATTTGCTCTGATAAATGGATGCCTATTTGCTAACCTGAATGTATAAAAATGTTCTTATCAACACACATTGTTGCCTGGGTTTACTAATCAAACAGGACTACATTTGTCTTTGCTAGAGGCTTTTAAGTTGTAAACCCCGCCAAAACCAAAAATACTAAATACAAAAAAAAAAAAAAACCCTTTTTTATATATAATTTTTAGACAAATTAGGCCAATTTAACATTGATTAAAAAAAAAAAACAAGTATGTAAAAAGGAGGCGATTTATTTATTTGTCCTTTTTGTGACTGGTAAGGGGATCGCAACCCTTGGTTTGGTGTCGTCCGCACCGCACTCAGCCAGTGAGCATACCAGCCATCCCTATATAGGATCCGAACCCGTGGTGGGAGAACCGCTGTGCTCCCAGCGCTGCACTCTCCCGAGTGCGCCATGGGGTCGGCCCAAAAGGAGGTGATTTAATGAAGGCTATGGATGTGGGGATATGGTTATGGTTGGAGGGGCTAGAGAGAAAGAAAAATAATTTTTATGTAAGAAAGCATCTGGTACAGTGTATTTTTGCCCTACAGTAAAATGACTGGCTATTTAGAAAATAGGAAGTATAAGACAAAAAGAGAATGTCTGAGTAAGTCTTGATAATGGTTTATGTAGATAAGTTTGTTAAAAGGGTTATTACAGTAAAAAAATTAACTGGATATAAAAACAAATTATGTGTGAGTTCTTCTAAAAATTAATGTCAAAAGTATTCTAATACAGGGTTAGAATTTGCTCTCCTGAGATGGAACAACCAGATTTTCTAAAAAAAAACTCTTGACTGCTCTTAATACAAAATTGTAAAAAGTTTTCTTTGTCCCTTAGATAACTGGTTTAAAAAACTTATTTCATGATAATTCCTTATGCTCTCTGCCTTTAAAACCCTTTATCACTTTGGTTTTATTTTTTGTAGTAATTTGTGATTTTATTCAACTAAATGTTTTAAGCCTTTTGTTATTTAAGAAAACTTTCCAAAACCAAATTCTAAAAGCTCAACACTTTAACTTTAACTTTTAGGAAGTCCAAGGGCCCTGGAGTTTCTCAAAGGATATATAAAAGATGTATCAAAACTAATTGGCTTATTTAATAAATTATACTATATGAGAAAGCATTGTCAGTATTGAAGGTGCTATGGATATGTGTTCCAAAATCTTGTAAGGTTCTTAAATATCTGTATCTTGATATAAATGCTACCAGTCATAATCTTGGTTTAATTACAATTTTAAAATGTTATATCTTCAAATATTTCATTAAAAAACTCTGATAGGTACAGTTTTCTGACAAACTTTGAGTTCATAGCTTTAAACTGAAGTTCCAAAATTCTAATAAAGAAACTGATGGGTTTGTGAAATTGTTCACAAAGGTCAAAACAACAAAAGTTAATTGGTAAATTAATTTAAAAGAATTATGGATTTTTACAATTTCCTTATTTTAAAACACTGCTGGTTCTCCTAATGTTTTTCCAAATGGAAGAAAACTCTTTCTCTTAAACTATCTATAACTAACAACAGTTTGGTCAAATGTCATTTAAAACAGAGATAAAAGCATTTGTTTTTTCCCTATTTGATTCTCCCCAAATTAAATAACTTTAAGTATTCTTATGATTATTATGACAATGTGGCTATTTTTATAAGTTTAATGAAAATTAACTCTCTCTCTCTTTATAACAGGATATAATTTAAAACTTTGGATATAAGATAGTATGTCTCATTTCCACATTGCTGACCCTTGTTTTATGTTGCCTAAATTTGGCCTGGTGCTGCTTCATCCTACTGTTCATCTTTCCCCCTGACGTGGGACAGACAGATCTTCACCTGGGAAACAGCATTCCCAGCAGCATGGGACATATACAAAGAAAAGTAAGACCTTTTCAATCAAGATATTGATCATCAATGCTTTCATTAGGAATGCCTTGATCTAAAGGGGGAAATAACATCTTCTCTACAAAAGCAGTTCTCTAAATTGTCCTGGCCTTAAAGAGGGTGTTTGCAACTTGGATGAGACATCCTGTTCTTAATGCAAAAGACTTGTAATTGATCAAAGATTTTACAAAAGACTAGATGCTTTGAAAGCAATATTCCCAGGGAAGTTAACCACTTCGGGGCTTCTCACTGCTCAGAAGACATGGGCTTTGAGTAATCCTTTGCATCTCTGTCACCCAAGGGAAGTGGCATGACCAATCCGTGGGGAAACAAAGCAACACAAAACAACAGCCTGGCACCAGCAGTTGACAGAGGTGCTGGCAGGTGGGTGAACAGGGTCAGGGTAGGCTTCAAGCTGGGGTCAGGACTGTCACATGGTTCTAAAGGAAAGAGACTACTGGATCCTATCCCCTGGTTCTGCCAGAACATAGATCATCCTGAGACCAGTGTCCTGCTGGGTGGCCCCCAGGTGGCTCCAAGAGTCCTGGAGTGCGTGAGCCCCTGTACCTCACTTTGAACTAAATCCCCATAGAGCCCCACATTGGCTCCAAATACCTGTCTTGTTGGACATTCAGCTCCCTGTGACTCAGCTACAGCCTGGGCCATTGAGAGTGACATTGTGCTTGACAGTGACAATACCTAGATGTGGAGAACCTGGGTCCGAGTCACAGACTCATCACAGGAACTGGGGTTTGATGGTGATGCTGCGGGGATGCAAAGACAGCCTGACTCCAGGAATAACAGCCATGAACATACGGGCCATTGAGAGTGACATTGTGCTTGACAGTGACAATACCTAGATGTGGAGAACCTGGGTCTGAGTCACAGACTCATCACAGGAACTGGGGTTTGATGGTGACGCTGCGGGGATGCAAAGACAGCCTGACTCCAGGAATAACAGCCATGAACATACTGAGAAGGTCTGGGCTCGACAGAGCAGATCCACCAGGCTGAACCAGCAGGGAACAGACCCAGAGGGCCCGTGGTCTTGCTCCTCAAAGTGTGGTCTGTGTTCCAGCAGCACAGACATCCCCTGAAGGATTTCAGAAATGCAGTCTCAGGCCCACTGCAGAATTTTTAAATTAGAAATTGCATTCACACAAGATCTCTTTGTAATTCATCAGCATTGTCAAAACCTTTGTGGAGCACAGTGTGGGATAGACTCTGTCGAGGAAGACCAGCAGAATAATTAAATAATAAGAGCTAACAGTTTACTATGAGCTAGAAAATATTCTAAGCTCTTTTTAAATACTAATTAAAGCTTTACAGCATCTCTATGAAAGTGTTTGCCCATTTTGCAGAAAAGGAAACTGAGGCAGAGAAATGTTACTTGCTCTGGGTCCCATTGATAGTGAGGAGGGTGTTGACTACAAAGAAGAGAAAACATGAGTAACAGTGGTTTAAATTCAGGTTAATTGTACTGAATGAGGAGCCTGGGGAGGCAGTTTGGGGATTGATTTAGCAGCCATATGATACCAAGTAGCTGTGTCAGCATCCCTGAGTTTTCCCTCATGGTTGAAAGACACCCTCTCTGGTTTCAGGCTTCAAGTTCTCCCCAGGCCATCAGAGGAGCCAGGGGGCAGGAAGTGGCGAGGGCCCTGAGACAGCTCTTTTCCCATGCCTTCTTTCTATCAGGGAGGAAAGTGCTCTCTCAGGCTCCCCCTGGGAGAGTCCCTCTTGACACAAAGCTTGCAACTGGTCGTACGGTCATCCTAACTGCAAAAACGCTGAGGAAGAGTGTGTCTTCCTCCTTCTACCTTGACAGTGGGAGGTGTGCATGGGAGAAGGGAGTTGGGAAAAGGTTTAGGAAAGGGACCCATGCAGGGACTGCCTTAGCCAGCTTTGTGACATTGGGAGTGCCACTTAACTTTAGTTTCTTTAATGTGAAATGAGGAGATTGGTCTGAATGAGAGCTAAGGCTTCTTTCAAGGCAGAAGGATTTATTCTAGAAAGTCAAGTGCCCTTGGCATGCTCAACATGCAAGTGCAAAGGATGACTGACAGGGGCGGTCCTGGCCTTCGGATTTTGAAGCACCTGGGAGCTGGTCGATCTGCTTGGATGATTTCTCTTCCTCTGGGCTGTATAATCAGAAGTGTGTTGGGAGTACCTGGGATTATAGGCATTTAAAGGGCTATTAATTGAAGTATACAGTTGAAGATCTGAGGCAGAACTCCTGCTGCTAGTGATCAGCAGAGCTGCACTATTAAACCACTGCCCTGGGAAGGTTGTGGGACTCAGAAGGTAGATGGTGGACAAAAGACTGTGTTCTTTAAGTGGAACTTTTGGGGGTAGGGTGTGTGTCCTGTTTTATTTTTCCTTCTTTTTTGATTCATTGCTAGGGCAAACTGTTAAATCTGCCTATAAGTGATGGCCTATGGTGTCAGACTCTGAGATGAACAAACATGGGTTTGAATTCCAGCTCAGCCACTTAATAGCTGGACAACACTGGGCAATTTTCTTAGCCTTAGTAAGCCTCACTTGCACCATATGTAAAATGGCATAATGATATTTCATAAGAGAGTGGTGATAATGAAATCATATGATGTGCTGTGGTATAAGGTGCAGTGTTATGTGCTGCCTTCACTTAACATTGAATGGCCTAACCACTGGTTCCTCTCTCCATTCTGCTCCTGCAGATGAGATCCCCAAGCCAAGCAAGCTTCCTTATCAAATGGACCAGGTACAGTTCCTGCTTGTTCCTGAACACTGGGTTTCAGTTCCTTGCTAGTCACAGATTTATTCAAACCCTACCCTCTTGTTACTACAAAGCCTGCCTCCCACAGCCCCTGCTTGTTCACTCTGCTCTGAGTCAAACCCCATGTGGTTCTGTGTGGTGTGCTGTGTCCTCTTCTCCCAAGCCATTAGTATGTGTGACTAATAAACTGCTGTTCAGTTTAGTCAGGATCTCATCTTTTCAGTGTCGGTGAAATGTGTTCAGCCATACTCATAATCCCAGGATGGAATCCCTTCCTCACCAATGGGGTGAACAGGAGGAAATTAAAACAATGTGTGAAGTTCTTAGACACTGAAAAATACATATTTAGAGCCTGACAAATGTTAGCTATTGCTGTTATGGTTATTATTATTTTGGAGAATGATAATAATGAAGTTTGATTAGTCAGTATGTTGAGCTTATAGTGTTAGTCTTAGACTCCTTTAAAGAGCTTTTCTAAAATTTTCTTTCCCTCTTTAGCTACTATAAAGATACATTAATGTACAATAGTGGAGCAAATGACAGCTATATATTTGAGACCGATACTGAAAATCAGTCATGGAATCATGGAATGTTTGAGCATCAGGGGCCACCAGAGGAGAAAACCAAGACACAGATTGGTTAAGTGCCTTGGCCAGAGCCCCACGGCTGGTTCAGTGTCAGAGTCTAGAAATCTGGTCTCCTGATCCAAACTTCTCTCCCTACGTCCTGTGATCTAGGCTAATTAGGAGACAGATTGCTGTGATAATTTCACACTAAGATAAGGATCATTTAGTAAACCAATATCTGCGCTTGAATTGGCCAAACAAAGAAGCCAGGTTGGAGGGGTTAATTGTCAGATATTCCATGTCATCTGCAGGATGGACACTGTGGGCACCTCAGCTGTGTTTCGCATGTAACCTTTCCTGGAGCTAATGACCCATTTAAAAGTCCTTTTTAAGTTACAATAAAACTGTAACTCAAACGAGGATGTCATACTTCATCAATTCGGTGTCTCAAACTTCAGCACCCAGGGCAGAGCAGGCCAAGAGGAGAAAGAAGGTCACTCTTTCCCTGGCTGAGTTCTGGCCTCATCTTATCTATCTCTAGAGGAGGAGCCCAAATTCAGTGATGCTCCCTTGAGGAAGGAGGATTTCACAACCTGGATACCGGCAGCTAGAATGAGCTCTGCTACACTGTCCCTGTGGCCCCAAAGCCTGATGCTGCTGTCCATATCTAGTGAGGCTAAAGAGACGTCAGGGTATCATTATGATAGGATGTAAGTCAGCAGCTCAGTTTACAGATTTGGTTAGTCAAGCTAGTTAACACTAGTTACCACAACATACAAGCCTCCCCTCCCCCAAATCTTAGTAGAGGCTAAAGAGACGTCAGGGTATCATTATGATAGGATGTAAGTCAGCAGCTCAGTTTACAGCTTTGGTTAGTCAAGCTAGTTAACACTAGTTACCACAACATACAAGCCTCCCCTCCCCCAAATCTTAGTAGCCTGACAGAATAAAGGTTTAGTTCTCCTTTGTGAGAAGTCTGATGTAGCTGAGTTATATTAATAGATTATAGTCTTAGGCTACTGAGGGAAGGGGATGGAAGAATTCATGGTCTTGGTCAGAAAAGGACATACGTCATTTGTGTGCACACTCCTTTGGCCAGATCACTCACATGCCCACAACCTAGCTACAAAGGAAGCTTCTGGGACCTGTAGAGAAGTCCAAAGAATGTTTGACAACTGCTATTGCCACCGCTACATGGTCCTATTTGGGTTTTATAATTTCAAAGCCAAAACATACATGAATTTAAAGAGATATGCAATTTGTGCTTGCTCTTCCTGCACCAGTGATACAGGATCAATGTGTCCCCCAAAGTTCCATGTATCAGAAACTTAATCCCCATTGTGACAGTGTTAAGAGATTGGGAAATCCTACTATGGTAATTGAAAGGAGAGGCCTTGAAGAGGTGATTAGATTGTGAGGACCATGACCTCGTGAATGGATTAATCCATTGATGGTTTAATGGTGGTCATGGGTGTGGTTCTGATGGCTTTATAAGGAAAGGGAGTGAGAAGATTATCTCTCTCTCACTCAGCCGTTTTTGCCATGACACCCTACATGGCTGCAGAATCACCACCAAGAATGAGGCCCTCACCAGATGTGTTCCCTGGACTTTGGACTTCCCAGCCTCCAAAACTGTAAGCAATAAATATTGTTTCTTTACAAGTTACCCAGTTTCAGGTATTTCATTATAAAAACAGAAATGAACTAATACAACCAACCTGGGAATTAAAATGGGGATTATATTAATCATAAAACTACCTTATTCTCGGGATTTCAGCCATAAGTGTTATTGCTCCCTGTAGAAAAACTTCATCTCAAATTGTTTTTCTGAGAATCCCCAGGGGATGTCTCCTAATAACTTGAGACAAATTTAATCAGATACCACCAGGAGTTGGTAATTTCCTTCTTTTCTCCTGTGGGGCCGTGTCTATCACTCCACTATCCGCTAGTGCCACTGTAAACAGAAGTCAGCTTGTTGGGGGCTCGGTAAATTCTGTGCTTCCAGCACAGTGCGAACAGACCGTGTTCCATGAGAGGCAGGGCAACTGCACCTCTCTTCCTTGCGTCTTACTTGGTCCTCTCGAACTTAAGCTGAGCTTCTGGTGGAAACAGTCTTCAGGAGTCATGCTTGAGTCTGTTTTCTGAGCCATTCTCTGAAGCAGAGATAGCACCGGCTGCTCCCCCCCATCCCTCCCACCCACCTCCTGTGAGCACGTTCCTTCCATTGTCTCCTCTGGCCATCTGTCCACTCCCGAGCATTCTACAAGCAACCCCTTTATAACACAACTTATAAAGAGAAGAGATGCATGAAGAATGTGGGGATTCGTGCAGGAAGATGAGGCAAGGATGCAATAGTTCTGCTCTAGTTTATGGCCACTAGAGATACTGCCTGATAGTTAGAGATGAGAGAACCTGGGGCTATGCTATTTAGTATCATGTTGTATTTTCCAGCCTTTTCCTGAGCCTGTCCTTATTGAACATACCCAAATTTTCCCCCACTTTCCAAAAGATTTTTTAATACATTTGTTGACTGCACACCTAGTATGCGTGTAATTCTGGGACACAGAATTCCCTAAAAGTGCAATCTTCTACCTGAACGCACCTTTTCTGGCATATGAGTTTTCCAACTTTTCTCACTGTTTCCTTTTCTAAATAGAAATTTGAAAAAAGTTATAAAATATTTCTCAGACTTCCTGGAAATTTTACTAAGAATTTTGATACGTGAAGTGTAAAGAAATTGAAATATGCAGATTGAAATCCCCTTAAAATACATGAAGGCTCATACAAATGAGGGGAAACATGCTTTGCAAAACCATGGCTTCAATTGTTCTGGACCAAAAGCCCTTGAAAAAAATAGTTTTGAGACATTCAGCAGTAAAATTCCAAACTGTGGCTGGGCTCACCCATTCCTAATTTCAAGGGAAATTAAATCCATCTGTTTCTCATTCATTTACACTCGGCTCACCAAAATGCTATTTGGTAAGGGCGTTGGAACGCCCAGGAAGCTGTATAGGCTCTTTTCAAGTCCTGTTGTTCTCAGCTGGGAAGTGGACTTGGCCAACATTCTCTTGGATCAGCTTCTCTGTCATCCACATGAAGCACATGAAGTCATAACAGATTTGAAACTCACTGAGGTAGACGCATAGACACGTGAGGGCTCTGTCGAGTCAACCAGTCCAGTCCCCTGCCTCAGGGCAGATTTATATTTAGAGTCCTTCTTACTCTAGCTTAGTCTTGTCTTTATTGCTAATCTGTTCTTGTGATCAACATTCTTCCTCTTCAGGAAATTCCTTTTTATAGCTTCCCTAAAAAGCTCATATACCATAGTGGACACCATTAATGCATCACCCAGATCTCCTGGGACCCCTTTTATGAGCTCTCTACCCCTGTCCCCCAGTTTTTGCAAGCCTTTCCACCAGTGGCTAGTAGCTGGAGCCACAGAGTCTCACCCTTGGGCCCTGGAGTGAGCTGTCTTATCCTCAGCCCAGGAGAGGAATCAGGTGTCTTGTTGGGGGACAGATGGTCAGCTCTCTCTCCCACTTGGTCAAGTAAATAGAAAAGTTTGACAGGCCTGTAGGAGGGAACTCCAGAGTCATCCCTACCTTTTATGTCTCTTAACAGCATTATGCTTCATTTTAAATGAATTTCCTCAAGTTGTAGGGATATCTGAAGAACACTCCATTCCTAACAGCCAGAGAATGAAGCAGTGGCCCAAATCCTCAGAAGCTCGTAGCATGGGCTCTCTGCTATGAGGAGACAATAGGGGAAATCCTGGGGCTGCTTCTGCTCAAGCATGACACCACTAGTGGGAGAATGGAGAAGAGTGGCAAATAAATGACAGCCAGCATTCGTGGCAAAGAACTCAAAGAGGAGACACTGCTGATGTTGGGTCAGTTGGCAAAGGATGACATGTTTTCAGGGGACGATGCAAAGAGCTAGCCACTGTCACCTAAATAAAGCCTGAAAAATGGCAAGTGCTCAGTCAGTATTTGATGTTGAACCAATAAAGCCCTCCATAAAGTGTGCTCAGTGGGGAGATTTGGGGACGAGGATCAGTGAGTCTGAGTTGTAGACCTGAACCTGCCACCCTCGGGGAATAATAAGAGGTGAGGAGAGCTGAGGGGAAGCCACAGAGAACAGTGGTCAAGAGTGTGGGATGCTTAGGTGTGAATCCACCTCTTCTGACTATCAGCTGGGCAACCTTGGGCAAGTCCCTTAAAGTTTCTGTGCCTCAGTTCTGTGCCATTTGCTATTATGGGATAATAAGAGCAGCTGCTTTTGCATTGAGGATTAAATGAGCGGATTCATATACAGCTGTGATAACAGTTACCTAACACTTAGTGCGTAGTTAATACATGCCAGATGTTATTGTTATTAATAATCTTACAGATTAATAGCACTTTATAGGGGGAAGTTCTGGAATATGACATAGCTCTGTAAGAATGAGAGAGGTGATGTTAATTACACATGGGAAGAGGATTCACAAAATGCTCTTCAGCTATATCTTATGTGGGTTGAACAGCCTAGTCACAGGGTCCTCTAAGTGTGAATGGGTCATAAATATATATGCACATGTATATGTATAATTTTGGCCAATTTCGTGATTTGTCTTTTTATTTTCTTAATGGTTTCTTTTAGAAAATTTCTTAAATTTTGGTACAATCTAGTTACCATTTTTTTTCTCCTATTCTATACTAACATCCTATCTAAAAACTCTTTGCCTACCCCAAGGTCACAAAAATTTTCTCTTGTGTTTTCTTCTAGAAGTTTTATACTTCTAGCCTATCCATTAGGTCTACAATTCATTAATAATATTTGTCTATGATGTGAGGTTGTATGTAGCTTTTTTTGTATGTTTTTCCACATGGAGATCTGGTTATCCCAGCAACATTCGTTGAAAAGACTTTTTATTCCCCGTTGAATTGTTTTGACACCTTGTCAAAAATCAGTTGATCTTATCTCTGTGGCTGTATTTCTGGACTCTCTATTCTGTTCCATGTATAAATATGTCTATCCTTTTGCAATGATCATACTGTCCTGATTATTGTAATTTTATAATAAGTATTGACACCATTACTGTAAATCCTCTAAATTTGTTCTTTTTTAAGAAAAGATCTTTGGCTATTCTGAGACTTTGGCAGTGCCACTTCAATTTTAGAGTCTGCTTGACAATTAATCCAAAACAGCCTGTTGGAATTTGATTGAAACTGTAATAAATCTATTGATCAATCTGAGGAAATTGACATTTTAACCATATTGACTCTTCCAAGCTATGAGCATGGTCTATCTCTTCATGTGTTTGGTTGCCTTTTAATTTCTCTCTGTCATGTTTTGAAGCTTTTCAGTTAAAGTTTGTACAAATATTTTGTTAAATATATTTCTTAATATTTTGTTTCTGAAGCTACTGCAAATATATATATATATATATATATATATATATATATATATATATTTTTTTTTTTTTTTTTTTTTTTT
>NW_007733695.1:68383-71410 GCF_000696425.1 Galeopterus variegatus | reverse complement strand
TTTTTTAAAGATGACCTGTAAGGGGATCTTAACCCGTGGCCTTGGTGTTATCAGCACCACACACCACACTCTCCCAACTGAGCCACGGGCTGGCCCGCAAATAACATTTTTAAATTTTATTTTCCAAACATGTGCTTCTGGTGTTTAAAAATACAATTGATTTTGTATAATAATCTTGTACCGTGTGACCTTATTAAATTAATTTATCCATTTTAGTAGTTCTCCCTAAGGATGTAACACTCATCCTTAACTTTTCCGCCTAGTTATAGCGAATATTGTATCATTTTATGCAAAATCCAACAAGTGTGTAGGTCCATTGATGGACCCCACGATCTTTTATACTATTATTTGTGTGTGTGTGTGTGTGTGTGTGTGTGTGTGTGTGTGTGTGTAGTAGCCACATACATTATAACTCCTACAGATACTTTTGGAATTATAAATATAGCCATATGTGTTTTAAAGAAATTAAGAGAAAATAGTTCTTTACTTAGATACTTACCATTATTGATTCTATTTATTCTTTCCCAAAGATTTGAATTTTCATCTCATGTTACTTCCCTTTAGCCTGAAAATCTTCCTTTAATGTTTTTTGTACTGTGGACCTAGTAGAAACAATTTCTCTTAGTTTCCTATTATTTGAATAATGTCTTTATTTTGTCTTCATTCTTGAAGAATATTTATATATATATATTTTTTTTTTATTTTTTTTTTTCTGGGAATAGAATTCTAGTTTGACAGGTTTTGGTTTTTTGGAGTGTTTTCTTTTAGCACTTTAAAATATTATTCCACTGTTTTCTGGACTCCATGGTTTTTTTGTTTGTTTTTTACTTAAGTAGTACATCCTGATTTATCCAGTACCCTTTATATATTTAGTACTATAGCTATTTATAGAGATCTAAAATATTAATATGTTCAGATTTTTTAAATAAAAAGAGAAAATAACTCAGGGTAGTCCAGAATTCTCTCTCTCTCTTTTTTTTTTTTAATTTTTATTTATTTATTTATTTTTTTGTGGCTGGCCAGTACAGGACTCTGAACCCTTGATCTTAGTGTTATAACACTATGTTGTAACCAACTGAGGACTACATGGTTTGGTATCAGAAGTTGATGATTATTAGAATTCTCATGTATGTAATGTACTATTTTTTTTCTGGCTCCCTTGAAATTTTTCTCTTTATTTTTGGTTTACAATAGTTTCACCTGGATATTTCTAAGCATGGTTTTCTGCATATATATAAATACATACATATATATGTAATATACATATATATAATATACATATATATATAACATACATATATATATAATATACATATATATCTTGTTTGGGGTCTTCTGAGCTTCTGGAATCTGTACATCTATGTCTTTTACCAAATGAAGGTCATTTTCTGTCGTTTTTTCCCATTTTTTTCCTGCCCCCTTCTCTTTCTCACTTTCTGAGACTCTGCTTGCCTGTACATTAGACATTTGACATTATCCCACAGGTCCCTGGAATTTGGTAAACTATAAACTGTTTTTTAGTCTTTTTTCTCTTCTTCAACTTGGATAATTTTACTGATTTATGTTTATGTTCTCCTATCCTTTCCTCTTTCATCTCTATTCTGATATTCAATCCATCCAGTAAAAAATTTATTTCAGATATTTCATTTTTTAGTTCTACAATTCCAATTTTTAAAAAATACATTCTATCTCTCTGGTGAGATTTCTTATGTTTTCATCATTGTCTTTGTATGTTTCTTGACCTCACTGATCATAGTTTTAATAGCTGTTTTAAAAGCTTTGTGTAATAATACTAAGATCTGGGCCATTCCAGGGTTGGTCTCTCTTGGTTGTCTTTCCCTTGAGAATATGTCACATTTTCCTGGTTCTTCATACCATTCAGTTTTAGACTGTATCCCAAACATTGCCAAAAATATGTTGTAGAGGTTCTGACGTACATTCTCTTCTTACAAAGTGCATGGATGTTCTCCTATTAGCGTGGTTAGAATTGGACTTGGTTAAAGTTAAACTTCATCCTTGCTCTTGCCCATGGTTGTGCAGTCGTCATGTTCTGAGCTTCACTGCTGCAGTCTGCCCCCACACGTGTGGTTCAGTGGTCACCACTGCCTTGTCCAGAGTTTATGCACAGAATTAGGGATTCCCATACCATGCTCTCTTCTTTCTTGGATTTCACCAACCATCCAGTAGCTCTAGTTGCCCTGGACACCTTCCCTTTGTTCATGAGCCAGAAAAATGGTAAGCTTTTTATTGGAATTTTACTTGACTGTGACACACCACAAATGCAACTAATCCTTAGGACAAGGCTGAGAAAATGAGAACTTCCCCTGTGCTGGTTGCTTCCTGTGACCTTCAACTCTTCTCCAAAGTTTGCTTGCTTTGGTTCACTCTCTAGAGTTTTAGGTGGTTGGTTTTATGTCATTTTCCAGCATTTGTAGCTGTTATCTGTGGAAGGGTAAGGTTTTTACCAGAAAGGGAACTCTTACTTGCATATTTTCTATTTCATTGATTTCTGTTTTGTTTTTAGTATTACCTTCCTTCTATTTTGGGTTTATAGATTATACTTTTCCTAACTTCTTAAGGTTGGAGCTTAGATTATTGATTTCAGGCTTTCCTTCTCTAAAATAAATATCTGAAACCATAAATTCTTCCTTTTAGCACTCTTACTAATCTTTACTTAAAATTTTGATATTGTGTCTATCATGCATTTTTAATGTTAATTTTTATTTATTAAAATATCATCTTCATTACTGAGCTTGTCAGCACCCCTTAAATTTCACACCCGAGGGAAGTCTCTCACTGTCTCATGCACCTCATCCTGGTCTTATCAGAAGAACCAGTGTGGAGCCGCTTGACAGTTGCAAGGACTGGTTTCCTGGATGAAATGTTACTGGGGCAGGGTCAGCTCAGTAGTGGTGACAGGCCAGCCTTCTGAGAGGTGGGTGCTGTGCATCACTGGGAAGACCCCAGAGTGGTCAGGATCCCGCCATCAGGGAGAACATAGGCATTACGAGAAAGTCATCCATATAC
>NW_007733695.1:60818-68373 GCF_000696425.1 Galeopterus variegatus | reverse complement strand
AGCGTGGTGCTGACAACACCAAGTCAAGAGTTAAGATCCCCTTACCGGTCATCTTTTAAAATTTAAAAAAAAAAAAAAAAAAGGAAAGTTCTATGCATGAAACAGTAGAGACAACTTCTGAAAAAGGAAGCTTTGTTCTCTACATTGAGAACCAGAAATCTCTCAGGAGGAAAGTCTAACGATGTCCACTGGGCTGGCTTCCCTGCCCCTGTGATCAAACCACGGTGAAACGGCTGCTAGAGCCAATTTGTTCTGTCTCTTCTGCAGAACTGGGAAACTGCGGACAGTGTCAGTAACTGAGGGGAAGTCTTTGTCTCTTCCAAGGAGAAGAATCTTCCGCTGGTTTATTTCCATGACTGTGCTTAGGAGGAGAATTGAGTGTGGACAGATTGGTAATAAAATAAATAGGAAAGAATGATGTTATGGGTTGAATTTTGTCCTTCCAAAAAGATATGTTGAAGTCCTAACCTCCAGTACCTCAGAATGTGACCTTATTTGGAAATAGTGTCTTTAAGAAGGTTATCAAATTAAAATGAGGTCATTTGGGTGGTTCCTAAGGCAATACAACAGGTATTATTATACAAAGGGGGAAATCTGTATAGAAGAAGACACACGGAGGGAAACTGATGTGCAGAGACACAGGGTGAACACCATGTGAGGATGGAGGCAGAGATTAGAATCATGTTCCCACAAACCAGGCAACTTCTAGAGCTACCAAAAAAGAAGCCAGGAAGGATCCCTTTCCTACAGGTGTCAGAGAGAGCATGGTCCTGCTGACACCTTGATTTCAGACTTCAAGCCTCCAGAAATGTGCTACAATAAATTTTTGTTGTTCTAAACAACCCAGTTTGTGGTAATTTGTTACAGCAGCTCCAGGAAAAGAATACAAATAGTATGGCTTTTCCAGGAATCTGCTTTTATCTCATTGTACAATGGCTGTAACCAAGTCAATATCAACATGGAGACCACAACACTCTAAGGACCCATCTTGGAAATCAGGTGATTGTTCAAGTGTCTAGTTGGCCTGGGTAAATACTAAGTAAAGCAAGAAGCACTTCATCTGATGATAAAATAGGCACCTACAGCTGTGAAGATGTGCCCACATCCTGCCTCCAGCCCTTGCCCTGGGAAGCACTGGGTCATGAGCTGTGGCTTCCAGCTCTGACTCCTACCGAGGGGAAATGCAGATGCCTGGCTGCTCACCACGTCTACCTTGCCCAGGTCCCGCTCTCCACAGTCCTTCTTTCCAGTGAGGAAGCCTCAGTACTTTATCCAGTTCCATTCCTGTCTTGGCCAACTTCTTTGTGCCGAAGTTCCAGCCTTCATTTGTTTACCCTAGAAATAGTATTTTTGCCTTGCTTCCCTTCTTGGCTGACTCCTGCTAGGGACAGAGTCCTGCCCCTGATTTGGAAGCCCTGGGTCTAAGTCTCTGCTCTTGAGACTTCACCTGCTTGAGCTCCATCCTTTGCTGTGTTGTGAATTCATACTCCACTTCTCTCCTATGTGCCCCTCCTTTTATCTATCTGCTCATAAAATGGACAGAATTTTTGTAGACAGGTCTCCCCTAATGCTCAGAATATCTCTGTAGAGTCAGCATCTGAGGACTCCCTTGTTCCCTTGTCCTGCGTTTCTAGCTTTTCCTGGTGTCTGGGTCCTGGTCCTTCCTGCTTCCACCCTGGTCATTGTAGCAGCAGTGACTGCGTGTGCTGGGGTCACAGTCACTATCGGGGTCCAGCTAGCTCCACTCATTATGTAGTGTTTGCTTATCTCTACAATTCTCTCTTTATCTCTCGGCTCAATCAGCCAAGACCTTAAAATTATTTCCTATCTTAGAGCTTCTCAAGGAGTCCAGTAAAAATCCTTACAAATCAGGTTTCTAGAGCTCAGCAGAACAATCCGTTGGCAGCTCACCATCTCCATCCCAACCGGCCACACTCTAGCTCGATCCCTTCTTACTTGTGCTGCTGCTCTGTAGCACAGGGCAGCACCCACAGGTCAGATCTGTGGTGACACAGCCACTCAACTGTGGTTTTGTTTTCACTTGATAAAACACTTGAGCACCTAGCAAATTCCACTTTGCTCCAAGAGTATTGGAAATCCCTTGGGCTTTTTTGGATGTAGCCTGGAATGGCTCAAAGAGGAGGCAGTGAAGAGCACGGGGAAGAAGACAGGCTTTTGTGTCGGCTAGTCCTGGCTTTTACCCCTTGCTAGATATGGAACTTTGCACAAGTTACTTCTCTGAGCCTCAGGTTCACCATCTGTAAAAGGAGGATTCTAGCAATGCCTACCTGTTTTAAGGAGATAGGATGCAATCATAATCAATGTAAGCTACACGTGCTTGGTTACCATGACTTGCCTCTGGGATTTCTTAATCCTGGTCACGCTGCGTCTAGTCTTTGGCCAGCTGTTTGTCTCTGCCTCGACGAACAGGAGGGCTGTGGATTCTGTTTCAGTCCTGGTGAGTGGCATTCACACTCCTCTGCTCTTTCCTTTCAGACTGATCCCTTTGTATCATCTCTACTTCTTGATACTTATCCTGTGCTTTCAGCCCCTAAATAACAGACCCTTGAAACATGCTAGGCTTTCAGGTAATCCATGCAGCCCCCCAGCCTCAAGCTTTCCCTGGGCGATCCATTCTGCTATCCCTTTAACCCCAAGTTGACCCTTCTCACATGGAAATATGCTCCACAATGAGAGTTTCTTGTAAATTTAGGGAATAGAACACTAGACCAGAAGGGGAAGACCCAGACTGCTGTCACTGGCTCACAGGGTCACAGGGTCACTGGGGGTAACAAACCTCAGTGAGCTGTAGGGTCTTCTGCTAAATGTAGGTGGTTAGACTTGTCTTACCTCCCTCATTGGGTATAAAATGGGCCATCAAGTATTTGAAGATGTTTTAAGCATTCAGAACCCTACAAGTGTGAGTACTACCTATTCCCCACATACTCAAGGTGTGGCCACACGTTGTGAGACTGGTGTGTGTGTGTGTGTGTGTGTGTGTGTGTGTGTGTGTGTGTGTGTGTGTGAAGAAGAGGTGTGTCAGCAACAGGACATGTTACAGCACATTTCAACCTGTCATTGGGCAGCCAGACTCATCATGGAGACTAGGGTAAGAGAACCACACATTGATCTGGGTTGGCGTAAAACCATGAGTCTGTTATCTTTAAATCACATGCTGGCCATGTTAAACAGCATTACAGAGGTACTGTCAAGGGCAAGTTAAATTGTTGAAAAAGTAGATATTAAATGCTCACACTGCAAAAAAGTGATGCATATGTGAAGTGATGCATATGTTAATTAGCTTGATATAATCATTGCACAAGGTATACATGTATCAAAACATCACATGGTACCTTAAAAATACATATGATAATTATTTGTCTGTTAAAAGTAAATAAATAATAAATAAAAGTGAACAAAAAAAAATTTTTTTTTTTAAAGAGCAAAAGTTTCTGGCAGACTCAATAGAGAAAAAGTAAGAAAGAGGAAGAAAAGGGGCCTCAGGACTGGTGAAGACACATCTTGGTCACTCAAATATACTACAAACTAAGAATTATAATGCGAGTTTTAAACTCAAGTAAAGAAATACACTAATTTGGAAAAGAATAACTTGAGCAAGGTAAGAGTTTTTAGGGAAAATATGGACTTTTGCATAAAAAATTAAACCATTAAACTTCCTTGTCTGACATTTTTTGAAGGCAGGCAAACAAACTGAAGGATTTCTGAGACATCACGGCTACCAGGATTCTGTGTGTCTGGTCCAGATCTCAAATTTCATAGGCTGCTGTGACAAACGCCCTTATTACCCACCCCCAGAACATGGTGTGGTGAAGGCAGTGCTGTCTTATGTCTTGGATGTGGATAGTTCGGTTTCAGCCAAGGTCACCCCATGGGCAAGTGACACTTGAGATAATGGAGTAGGATACACTATGTGTCTGAGAAGTTCTGTGCCAATTAGAATTAATAAAATGTGTCCCACTGACTAGCATCGCTAACTGCATTCCAGATTACTGTGCACTTTCCGGAAAACATAATGCCTTTTTGCTAGAACAGTATCCTCAAATTTGATCTCCTACTGTCTGCACTAGCCTTGTTTATTTCTGTCAGATGCTCACTCAAAAAACAAAGCCTTTCCACCCCTGAGAAGACTGCAATGAATGAGCCAAGACACCAAAAGAGAAAGTTCCAGCAGAGACACTTGTAGAATGTTTGGAACTGTGGCACCCACCTCATTGTATGTGTGTATGGGTTCCCCAAGAAACTGCTTGCAGGCTAACAGTTGTCTCTTGGATGCACATCTCTGCTATGTGGGTTTGATTAGGTGTGTTGCTTTATAGTCACACCTGCACTTATGCCTCTAAGACACATCATTAAGTGTTATCTTGCTTTGAATCCATCAAAGTAAAAGAGCAATGGCATATAAGGGACTTTGGTAAGGAATGCGGTGCTGAAAAGATGTTGTTAAATAGTTACTTGGTCTTTAATTATTGACTCAAATAAGATGATTAGTTTGGAGTCAGAGAACATAAGGCAAAAGAGATGAGGCAGGGATTTCGTCTTCTATCCTATGATTAGAAAGGAAAAAACACACATTTCTTTAGGCCCTGATATAAAATACACTTTAACGAGTTTTTAGGACCTAGTCGTAATGCGGTGCTGAAAAGATGTTGTTAAATAGTTACTTGGTCTTTAATTATTGACTCAAATAAAATGATTAGTTTGGAGTCAGAGAACATAAGGCAAAAGAGATGAGGCAGGGATTTCGTCTTCTATCCTACGATTAGAAAGGAAAAAACACACATTTCTTTAGGCCCTGATATAAAATACACTTTAACGAGTTTTTAGGACCTAGTCGTCCCAAATTACTGTGGTTACCATCATCAGAAAAGGTTATTTCAAAAGAGTGTGTCTCTGGCTTTCTAAGGACAAACAAGTATTATTAGGTCCCTCTCCACAGAGCACCCCTGTTACAGTGTTACTGTCTCAATGAAATGAAAAGAAGCTCAAGATCATAAAATTAGCTTTATTGTGTTTGCTATTGTTTCACAGGTCAGAGTGATTCCATACATCAAAAAGAAAAAGAAAGGTGATGGAGATACATAAGAAAATAAGAAAGGGTTAGAGGTATGCATTCCTACAACGTAAAAGTACATATCTGAAGCTGATTGGTCATTGTGTGATTAGCTCAGAAGTGACTGGGTACACACAGATTAGTTAGTGCATGATTTCCAGCATGCAGCACATAGCAGCTCCACCTTGAGAAACACCAGTCACTATTCCACTAAGGCAAATCCAAACCTAAGACTTGTTTAAAAATCAGAGGAAAGCAAGTAAGGAACAGTACAGTGATCTAACGTGGTTCTAAATCTAGATCGAGGCATGATCAAGGTTTTGGTGAGTACACATTGCCACGAGTTACAAGTAGTGGGATTGTTTGCTTATAAAATCTTCCTGTCATTTGGGATTTCCATCTCCCATCTCCATAACACTCCCATTAATTTCATTCAGTAGTATTTTGGAGTGGGTTCTTTTGGAATGGAGATTCTGTTTACCAAAGCTTTCTTTTTGTTACTTAGAATTCCATGACACCCTACAGAAATAGTTACTCAAAAATAGATCCAAGTTGGGTGTTACCCTGCCTTCCTCTCCTGACTGCTATTTAATACTCTGTGTCAGCACACAAACACAGCTTCCTTTTGTGATCTGGGTGTTTGTTTTTGTAAAAAGTCCCTGCTATAGTCATACTTCCTGTAAAGATTTGATTTAATACAACATCCTTAATCCTAAGATTTGATTGCAGAAGAAAGGATATGGTTAAGCTGCAGTGAATGAAAACATCTTCCTTTTGAACTTCCTTCCAATCACCCTCTTGGAAACTCTTTACTTTTCCCTAATATTAAATACATTTGCAATGATAAAAATCATAGCTATAGTAAGCTAAGAGTTCACATATTTCTTAACTCACAGTCAACAACTTCTGATTTTGTTTTTCTTTTTAGGGAATAGGTACCCTATAATCAATTGTAGTAGTTCTCTTGGAGTCTAATTTTGAGTGTATTCTATCTTTTACTTACTTAAATATTTTTGAGGAGTGAAAATAGATATCTGAAGGGGGTGAGAAATATCCACTAGGTAAGATTAGACCTTTAATAAAGATAAAATGATAATTAAGTGCTACATCAAGTGCTGGGGGTTTGCTAAACAAAGAACACTTGGCAACTGCTAGGACGACTCTTTCATCTTTGACTTCCCCTCCAGTGCTGGTGAGGAATGCAAAACCGCTGGCCTGCCTCTGCGACTGGGCTTGAGAACCTGGGCTCCTGCACACTGGGTGGAGGACGACTGTGAGCCCATCGTTCTAGGCTGGAACCCAGGAAGGGCCTTTCCTCACTGTGGAGGCTCAGAGAACTGCTGGTCCACACTGCACAGAAGAGTACAGTATTAGTCCATTCCTGTTGCTTATAACCAAATACCTGGAACTGGGTAATTTGTAACAAAACAACATTTATTGCTTACGGTTTCTGAGACTGGGAAGTCCAAAGTCCAGGGAACACATCCAGTAAGGGTCTTCTTTGGTGATGGCTTTACAGCAATGTAGGGGTCTCACATGGCAGAAAATGGCAGAGCAGAGAGAGAGAAAGTTCCTCATGTGCTCTCCTTTTAAAGCCCTCAGAACCACGCCCCTGACCACCATTATTAATCCATCCACAACGGCATGGTCCTACAATCTAATCATCCCTTCAAGGCCCCACCTTTCAATTACCATAATAGGACTTCCCACCCTCTTAACACTGTCACAGTGGTAATCAAGCCTTCAAAACATTAAACTTTTGGGGGTACACAATTCAGTCCATAATATTACCAAAGACTGGGCCCCTGTGTTCGGCTGAAGTTTACTTTGCTAATTGGGTGAGCCAGGGAAATATGTTTCTGGAGTACTCCCTTTCTCTGCTACCGGTTATATGAATACCATAACCTCTGAGCAAAGGGACATGTATTTATCTTCCAGAGACGGGCATAGTTTGGGATTATGTAAGTACTCTCTGTAGGTGTTTTAGATTTGGCAAATAAATATATAGAGCTTCCAGTTAAATTTGAAGATTTTTCTAATTTCCTGGGCAATTCTGTAATGTATTGAAAAAAAGTTGAATATAGGACATTTAGGGCACTCTAACAAAGTCCACACAGGACGCAACACAAAAATGACTATATACAGGACACATCCTGCATGTACAATATGCCTGGCAACCCTAGCTATCCTGTATTCCATTCAGAGTTATACAGCCTTTACTAACATATATGACATCCTTGGCTTTTATATTCACATATCAATTATGTCTTTTGACTTTCGCAAACCATTCTTGTAATTTTATTAGGAATTAACTATCAACTCCCATGAACAGCCTTCTCTTGGTTTTCTATTTTTACACACAGCTAACACAACAATTGAAAAATAAAAATTCCTGTCCTCAATTTCCAGATATTTAAATGTCCACCAATTACTAATTTGGACTGATTTTTTTTTTTTTTTTTTTTTTTTTTTTTTTTTTTTTTT
>NW_007733695.1:0-60621 GCF_000696425.1 Galeopterus variegatus | reverse complement strand
GGATCGCAAGCCTCGGTGTTGCTCCCGCGCCTCGCTCAGCCAGTGAGCGGGAGCCGGTCTGTATTTGGGATCCGAACCCTCCGACGGGAGTGCCGCCGCGCTTCCCAAGCGGTGCACTATCCAGTGCGCCACCGGGCCGGCCCCGGACTGATTATTTTTTAACCCACCAAATTATTTGACTGATCGATGGATAGCAAATATGAAGGAGCACTCAACCAAGCAAGTGTTAAGTTGAAAGGAAGCCTAGTGAAACAGGAGAAGGGACAGAGGATGAAGATGAAGTGAATTGACTGAAGATTTATTTTTGCCTCACGTTTCTTTTTCCATGAAGAATTCAGTGGAAAAACTTTGGGAGAAAATTGGACTTAATCCATTAGTGTTTGAAAGTCTAGGAAAATTGCTTCTCTTGGGAAGCCAAAAGAATGTAATGTCAGTCTGTTGTAACATAAGACCGAGTAACCAGTTTTCCCCTACGAAGAAGTTCTTTTCCACTGGTAGACATCCCTTTGCATGAAAGTCTAGTGGATCAGCCATTAGCTTGCATTTCTCACACTTTTCTCACTGCCCTCCCTTCTCTAAAGATGAAGATATGCTAAATGAACATACGAAAAGGTTTCAGAACCTTATGCTACATCATTGTACTCTCTCTCTACATATAAGTGAGCAAGATTCCTTATCTTGATCACATTCAAATTAGCATTGGTGTAAATACTGTGAAAAGAATTTAATAGTGCAAAGGAAATGCTGTAAACATGCCTGTGGCATTATTTTCCACAATGTACAATAAAACCACAAGTATCATAACTAATAGGGCTAATATTGAACTATGCTAACATGTAATATTTCTTAAGGAATGAAGATCTAAAGCAACGTGCCATGAAACAGTCCACAGAAAAAAGGAAACAAACAACTCCTGAATAATTAACGACAAAATCCTCCCTTTCATGCATGGATTGAGATTATTCTTTAAATCTTTACAAACTTTACCCCCATTATTCTTACAACCGCACTAGCCAGAGGTTTTAGCCACATTCTGTGTTTAATGGAAGGACATTGCAAATGTGATAACATCAAGATATCTCCAGATTTGCTGAAATCTAGATCATTTCACTGATAATCTGAATCCAGTTTATTTTCCCTATTTTCTCTGAGTTCCAATGTTCATATTCCTAGAGAACCAAATATACATGAGCATATTTGTTCAGGAATTATTCTCTTAATCGCAAATGTCTTTCATCGACGACCCCCATTATGAGGCTTGAAAAGCTGGGGCACGTGCACACACACACATGTCCATGTGTACACGTGGACTCACATGTGCGTCTGTCTGTGTATGCACCACCTACACTCATGGTCACGTTCTGCTTACGCAAATACTCAAGTCTGTCTTGGTTTGAATTAATTGAGAATTTACCTTTTACGTATTTAACTAATTCTAGCCAATGTATTCTCTACCCCCAAGTAGTACTTGGCACTGGACCCCAAAATTTTGCCAGAGGCTTAGCTCAGAGCTTAGAGTATGGTATTGATAACACCAAGGTCAAGAGTTCAGATCCATGTATAGGCCAGCAGCAAAAAAAAAAAAAAAAAAAAATTGCCAGAGGCAAAATATTATCTCTGTAACACTGAGTTGTGTGAGATTTATTTAAATACCAAGGGTATTCTTTACATGCTGTGAGATTATCAAATGTTGTTCATGTATCAAGGCATCATCTTGTCTGTGAATCCCTTACCCTCAGCCCCTCCTCCCCGCACAAGCTTACCAACTTCAACACCTGAGTGAACTTCCTGAAGTTACGCAGCTTGGTTTTTCTTTCATGCTAACTTTAGTCACCAAGCCATATACTAGCATGAGTGATGCAATGATTACTCTCAAGAACTTTATGTGGGTCCTGGAATGTCGGTGGATAATTCTGTGAAGTTCCTTTGTGGGCAAGTATTTTAATAGACAAGTAATGAAACAGCTGATAGGAATATCGGCCCATCATAATAAACTGAAGAGAGGATAGAACTGGGGGCCAAGCAGACATGGGACCTACAGGGTCAGTTTTCCACATGGCTTCAGAAAGTTACTTTGAAAACATCATCCAGAACAGAGCTTTTCAAACTTTCGTTTGTACACAAGTCACTTGGGGTCTTAAGACACAGACTCTGGTTCTGTAAATCCATCTGGGGCCTGAGAATCTACGTTGCTAATAAGCTCGTAGATGGTGCTGATACCACCCGTCTGTGAAGCACATTTTGAACAGAAAGGGGATAGCACATTCCAACAACAAAAATATTCATAGGAACAATAGCATCAGCTCCATTTTATAGTTTTCACAACTGTTAATTCTCGGTTTTATCACATTCACTTAGTATAATTCAGTCCGCTGAAGAAAGGTAAAAATGGAATTACTATATTTGGTGAGTATAGAGTTCCCTGCCTGCCCCTTTTCAGGTACAACCAGCTAGCTCTCATTACATACATTTTCTCGGCTTGAAGTTATCAGCACCGCACTCTACCGAGTGAGCCACGGGCCGGCCTCAAAAAGAGTATTTTTCAAAGCAATGATATAAGTGAATACTAAGCCTCATTTCAACCCTTGGCCATAATGTCTTTGATACTTGAATTAAATAAATACCTTAAATTATAGCTGATATTCTTGTATAGAAATGCATTTCCTTTCAATACCAGCATTGCTAAATGTCTGTCCACTTAGCAGTGTCTTTGATACTTGAATTAAATAAATACCTTAAATTATAGCTGATATTCTTGTATAGAAATTCATTTCCTTTCAATACCAGCATTGCTAAATGTCTGTCCACTTAGCACGACAAAATTTCCATTGCCCAAGTTCTTCGAAATGTAGCCCCATTTTAGAAAATTTGAATTTTAGAGTTTACTTTAGACGAAACACTTAAAGGGAACCCCGTCAACATGGAAATACTTGTTCAGCCGCCAGATCAGAAGGAGAGACTGACTCTGGATGCCCACGTGGTTTTTAGAGTGTGTCCACACGTTTTCACTGTCACAGCAGCCTTCGTGTTAGAAGGGAGCTCTGACATGGAAACGGCTCTCACAGTTAATCTGAGATGACGCCCTCAGCTCAGACATTGCTCTGCTGTAACAAAAGTGTCCTCAGCTCTCTTTCCCTCTGGTCCTCCTGCCTGTACTTCTCCTCTAGTTTCTGCTTTTCAGAATCTGCACAGGAAAAGGTACAATCTGGGCTCTTCCGAATCTGTTCAAACTGACTGAAGTCAGCCACATACTTTCCGTTTTTGGAGAGAGAAACCACAGGTACGAACTCAAAGCCCCAGTAGATCTCCTCTGGGATATAAGAGGTTCGGCTCTGGCAGACGGCGCTGGTGGACTCCACAGTGGCATTGAGGAGAACCACGAGCTCGAACTCCTTCTCCTTCAGGTTGTGGGGTGTGAGGTCTCTCAGGGGGCTCATCTCATCCAGCACGTGGTAGAAAGTCATGGGCAGAATGAGGAAGGGGCTTTCAGAAGAGGAGTCCACGTGGAATGTGACCGTGGCTTGGTTGAGGAGGATTCGCTCCCCCTCCTTGGTGACATGGGTCTGGAGGAGCTTGCCGGACAGCTGGCACTGGATCAGGAGACTCTTCCTCATGTTGGCCACCTGGATCACCAAACACAGCTTCCCGTTCTGTTTGGTGACGACCGCACAGTGGCTGAACTTGATGGTCTCAGCCCGCTTTTTGGGTCTTGCGATTTTGGCCAGGAAGGTGCCCGTGATGAAGATCTCAATCAAGGTTGTAATGACCAGTTGAGCAACCAACAGGAAAATGGCGTGAGGGCATTCCTCCGTGATGGAACGGACTCCGTAGCCAATGGTCGTCTGGGATTCCAGGGAAAAGAGGAAGGCCCCTGTGAGAGAGTCCACTTTCATGATGCAGGGTGTGTGATTTGAAATAGGCTCACTTGGTTCTAAATCCCCATGAATAAATGCGATGGCGTAGTAGATCACTCCAAAGAGGAACCAGGTCATGACAAACGTGGCAGCGAACAGGGTGAGCTTGTATCTCCATTTCATATCAATCACTGTCGTCCACAGGTCCTGCAGGTAGAGCAGGTAAATGCCATCTACTTTGTCGATTCTCACGTTGCTGTGTCCGCTCTTGGACATGACTCGAGGTCTGTTGGCCTTGAGTCCAGCCCCAGCAGTGGACTTCACCAGGGGGGCTCCAGGCATGCTAATGTGGAGAGCGTCCATTGTCAGGCTCCTGGGCCCACCTAAGGAAATGACAAAGAACCACAGTACCTTACAGCCTTAGGTGGGGGAATTTCCAGAAAACAGAAATACAATAATCATGTGAAGTATGTGTGAATGTATGTGGACGTATACAAGAAAGGAGAATTCTGAAGGCAAGATTAATTGATTTTCACTTGAGGTAGTCAGGAGCATAGAGTAAGGGGCATAGACTTCGGAGAAAAGCAAGCCTGGCTGAAATGCTGACTGCACAGTTTATTTGCTATGTGACCCAGGGCAAGCTATTTAACCTCGCTGGACCTCGGCTCCCTAATCTTTAAAATGGGAATAAAGCCTACTCCTCAGGTTTTTTGTGATGAGTAAGTGAGATAAAGTGCCAAAACAGTCTCACACTAAAAAAAAAAAATTAGGCTTCTCTTTGTGATAACATATTCTTGTGCATACATCTCACAGTATTGTGAATATGCATTTAGATTCAACAATCCTGGATTTCTAATTACAGAAATTAAAAAATTATTTCATTGAGCCTAGGTCCAGTATTAATAATCTACCTTCCATAAGATAGTTCTTGATATAGTAATGGAGAATATTAATACAAATTTTAAAAACTTAGGTAGTATTAATAATTTTTTAAACCTTCCTTTTGCATGATAGTTTCTGTAATAGCAATTCATTCTTCCCGCAATCCAATAAATAATTTAGAATTATTTGACCTCTCCTAGTTCTTTATGATATTGGAAAAAACTCACTTATCAAACAACCAAAAACATACAGCAAGTAATTAAGCTTTATTAATGGCTCGATTAATATGCTGGTTATTCTTAGAAAAGTGCTACCAATATCATTTTAGAAATGACATGTAGGTATGGCACAAAAATTCTGCCTTCCCCTTTAGAACTAAGTAGGGCCAGCATGAGGAATCATTTTAAAAAGCAAATCTAAAAAGCAAGTAAGTGTAGGCATCTAACATTGCAGCCAGAAGAGACCTACCTAGAAGTGCTGGTTGCCCATGCTCAGCCCCAGGCAATGCTTTGTCCTGTGTCACCAGCCAGGAACAAGCTGGCTGTGAGACCACACAGCATCTTATAGGACCTGCCTGGTGACTGAGATAAATTGCCCCTACATTCCTTGGAAAAGATAGTATGAGTGATTACAGGGTAACTTCACCTGGTTGGCATTTTTTTCACTCATTGGTATTTTAAGGTTAGAAAAAATTCCCCCCTTTAAAAAGGAACTGATATACAGTGGTTTATGATTCATGCTATAATCTTTTCTGTTAGAGCAGCATTATCTCAACACAAGTTCTGAAAGTATTCCTGTGAGCAAATCCCTCCAAGGAAATGGAAACTGTATCCATCAGTGGCGAACACCTGTTCAGGATGCAATGGATCTGCTGGGCATTTTAATTTTCCTGTTACATTATTAAGAATGTATCATTTACTAAATGCCCCCTTGAAATGATGTTTTTGTTTTTGTTTTTCTTGAAAAGGGAAGTCACTTTTTCATTTTTGTTGCTAAGAAGGACCATATGTAATTCAGAATTTCTTTTGCTTGTTGAAGCCTTTTCCACTTTTCTGGGGGTCAAATTAGAAGAAAAGTACAGGATATGATTAGTGAACATGGGCTTTATATTCCCCTCAGCAACACTTCCCAGTGTAACGAAGAGGAAAGTGACCACAATGCAAGTCTGAAAACAAAACGCCGTGCTGGCAGGCCCAAACGCATCGACAAGCTCAGAACGTGAGCACTGCCAGAGACACGTGCAGCTTGTGTACAAGTAACTGCACGAAAAAAAAAAAAAAAAAAAAAAAAACTGCTGGGGAAATTGCATGCCATTCAACCCACCAAAATGAAAACAGAGGCTTAAGTTTTTGAGTGTGAATGATACTCCAGTGTTCTGTGGGCAAAAGCAAAGCTCCGAGCTCAGCCCTCCGCCAGATTCTGGAAGACCTGGCCCTGTTTCTACAAAGGCAGCACCATGAAGCTTCTGTTTTAACCTTTTTCAAAGGGGCAGCGGGCTAGGCTTGGACGAGCTGCAACTTTGGCCTTTCTGCCAAGAGTGCTTTTTCTGCCGTCTGCATATCTAGTCTTGGAGTAATTGACATCAGTGGGACCTCCCACCAGGGTTTGCTGGACATAAATCATGGAATAAGACCTAAAGTCTCTGGGGTGTGTTGGGTTCAGCATCTCTCTATGGAAAAGAGAGCAGCTGGTGGACAGCAGTCAAAGAATGCCACTGCCCGCTCTGTCCCCCTGCCCACCCCTCATGCCCTATACCCTCAGAACAGTTTACTACCTGGTCAGTCACTCGGCGGGTCAGAAGGTGTCTTCTTCAAGGCAAGTAGAACGTCCTCACTCCCCTTCACCTGCCTGGCTACCATGGGACTCTGCCACTACCTGAAAGAAAGAGGGACATGTGGTGTTCACAGGTGGTTACTAGGAGCAGCCCAGTCAAACTGGCCCCTAAGGATTCTCTAAGGGCTACGGCCCCGGCATTTAACTTCCAATCCCTGGTGATCTGGCACAGTGCACAGAACAGGGTAAAGCTCAAGGAATGTTTTAAGGATTAAACTGAACCCCAACCACAGCCCTCACTATAGAATTCCCAGGCCCTGGAGGGAGCTCAGTAGGAAAACACCCTGGAAAGCGAGGGTTAACCCACCCCCATTGAGGCCGGCGATGAACTGACCAGCAAACAGGGAGGCAGGAAGGGGAAGCGCAGAGGAAGTAAGCATGAGCACTGGAAGGAAGGAGTCTAGAGTATTTTTACCGCCTGTGCAGATGCATCGCCACTGCTGACCAGCATGCCTGTCAGTGCACTGCCAAGTCCCCTAAGCCTCCACAGTGTCACGGCATCTGTCCTATGCTCAAGAGGTTCTTCTGCTTCCTACATTTCTGAAATACTACACTATGCCTGTCAGTGCACTGCCAAGTCCCCTAAGCCTCCACAGTGTCACGGCATCTGTCCTATGCTAAAGAGGTTCTTCTGCTTCCTACATTTCTGAAATACTACACTATCTACCTACTATCTACCTACCTATATCTATCTACCTACATCTACCTAGTATCTATCTACCTACACCTGTCTATCCACTATCTCTCTACCTACTCTCCACCTGTCTCTGTATGTATCTACACCCACACATTTGTATGTCTCACACACAGAGGCACACATGTGCTCCACACTTCTTTTGTGATCCACCGATTATTTCCAATAATTATTCTTTTAAAGTTAATGCATTTCCAGCTATCAACCTATACAGCCTCAGATAGGCTGGACCGTTCCAGTGTGGTCACAGCACGTTTGGCAAACAACTTCTTCATCACTGCGCTATTTCTGGATCTCCTTTCTTTGCACCCATCAATCTCACCCACACACTTTATCATTTAGACTTCACTGTGTGCTCTTTAATTCATAGCATTTTATTCCCCAGTGGACTTCTTTCATTAAACTTACTTCATTGTTGATACAGACTCTTCTCTCATATAGTTTTATGTTACTGCCTTAGATTTTGTTTTCCTTAGTAATTCTGCAACCTGCCTGGCTTAACTTCTAAAACGTTAAGGGACCATAACAGGTTCCCCAAAGTTAAGAATGGAAAGAATGATAAAAGGATATTCCCTTCTAGATTCCCCTCTCTTAATCCCTCAGATAAGCAATATTCCATACAAAACAGCAGTTTTCTTTAGTCTCTGGAAATGGTATCTATTTCTCCAGTTTCTGTTACGTTGTTCCAGCTTGTGAGTTGGAACTGTAACTATTAGAACAGCGATATCTTTACTGAAGTAAAGTCCTTGAAACTATTAAGCACATAGGTCGGTATTACCCTCTCCTGCATTGAGCCAATAAGAGATGCATGGCATGAGGTCATTTAGCACTTATGCTGTGCTGCATTTGTTTTCTGGAGATAAAGGAAAGAAAACAAACACATTTTTGAAACAGAACTAAACAAGAGGTAGATTGAAAAAGGTACTTAGCTACTTGAAGAGCTACAGTTCCATTGTTGGGGACAAAACAATGAGGATGGAGAAAACCGAAAGAGTTTCCCTTACTATCTTCAGGGAAGAAAAAAAATTGTATCAAAGAAAGAGGCTCTCATAAGAATGGATTATCAAAGAAACCAACCACAGCAAGCTGGACCATACTGTTCTGTCAAAGCCAAATCAACCTGTAAATGGCCAGAAAGATATTGACCAAGTAGAAGAGATATATAAACAAATAATAGGCATGAATAGAGTCAGAAGAGAGCCAGAAGAGGTCCAAAGTGGGAAAGATGCAGGTAAATGACAACAGTAACAATAATAAAATAACAATAAAGATTCAGATAAGTATTAATAGTAATAAAGGTCCAGAGCAATAACAATAGAACTCACCATAAATAGATAATACTTATACCACCATGTGCCAGCCATGGCTCTAAGTGCTTTCCATATGTGAACTTAACCCTCATACCAATGCTGAGAGGTAAGCACCATCATTATCCCTATGATGAGGAAACTGAGGCACAGAAAGGATGACTCGCCAAGTTCCCAGCAGCCGTACGTGGCAGTGATGCACCTACAGTGAGGCTCCTGTGTCTGAGCTTGCAAACATGCTGATGGGAACACTCAAGCTTGGCTGCACCAGAATCACCTGGAAGGCCTGTGGTTTGGGGTGGAGCCCAAGAATTGGCAAGTCTAACAAGTTCCCAGGTGATGCTATTCCTGCTGTTGCAGGAACACTGGCTGGGAACCACCAAACTGTGATATAGAGCCCTCCGCCTTTGATATGGGTCCTTTCTCCCTCCCTTCCCTTAGCATCTTAGAATAACACCATTGCACACGGGCACTGAGAACATCTGCTTATTCATCTCCAGGAACACCCAACTTCTACTGTTCTTACAGAGGAATACCAAATACCCAGTGTTCCAAAGCCATGATTTTTTTTTAAAGCAGGAATATATGGAGAATTTGATCAAAACTATAACAATTTAGTTACATTTATTATGTAAATGTTGTATCATGTAAATAGCATGTTATGAAATGTATAAATGTTATATATTATACAATTTATATTAGATATATAAATATTATGGTATATTGTTTGTATATTTACATTAAACATATAAATAAGTCTAGTAAAAATATTAGCTAAATCAAGTACAGAGAAATCTTTAATTCCCACAACAGACGTTCAACCTTCACTGTTGCTGGCCAACCCGTGTTTACATGACACTCCTTTTTTTTAAGTCTCAATAATGGAATCCTCTAGCTAACTGTTCTGTGGATGCTTTGTTAGGGAAAACAAATTCAGTTTAGGAATGGTTTTTTTACTCCTAATAAGTACAACACTCAGACCTAAAAACTTAGCACTCTGGTGAGCCAAATTCTGTCGGTTTTCAATTTGCCTGTCCCGGGTAAACTCCATCCTGTGTTCGGTGGTGAGACAAAGTAGATGCACCTGCAAAAAGTAGTTTGTCACTCTTGAAAAAAAGTGAAGAGGCAGCCACTCCCCAAAACTGGAGTTTCTCAACTAGGTCTTTCAAAGGGGATGGTGTGCATGGGTGAATGAAATCCAAATCAAATTGTAACTTTAAATGTAAAATTTAATTTAATTTTAAGTCATAAAATTAAAATGTGGGCAATTGGATTTTTAAGCTCTGACTAAACACAGCTTCCTGTTTATAAGAAAAGTTGCTTTAAAAGCTATCTTGCATGTCCAACATTTCCGGTTCAATTTCCGATATCAATTTTTCGATAATCTCTCTGTCTACATATCCAAAATACCCACATTAAATTTCACTTTATGGGCCGGTCCGGTGGCACACTGCTATAGTGCGCCGCTTGGGAAGTGCAGTGGCGCTCCCGCCGAGGGTTCGGATCCCACATACAGACCGGTTCCCGCTCACTGGCTGAGCGAGGTGCGGGAGCAACACCGAGGGTTGCGGTCCCGTGGCCGGTCCTGGTCCGGTATGGGCGCGACACTGAGGGTTGCAATCCGTTGCCGGTCACGAAAAAAGACAAAAAAAGGAATAAATAAATAAATAAATAAAAAATAAATTTCACTTTATGTATACACAGGTTTACATATTAAGTAGAAAAAAATGTTTGGCAGGAATCTATTTGGAGCTCACTGAACTCAGGTTTAACAATAATTGAAAATTAAGCCAGTGAGGCTCTGCTATTCTCCTTTGGACCCTGTGACTGCAGCCATGCAATGCTCGGGCACTGCTGGCTTTGGCCTTGCGCCATATTTCTTTCTGCTCTTCAAAGCATCACTTTAATGCTGGGTCTGACTGATCTGCATCCACTTCCTGGCTTTGTCAGTGCCAGCTGAGGACTCGGATGGCTTTGCTCAGGTAGTGTCAGAAAAGGACATGTTCATTGAAGTGGAACACGGTGGCCTGAGGTGACTCCCAGCAGATTCCAAAGGGCAATCTCTAGGTTCTTATCTCCTGAGGAAATTACACTTTCTTTCTGCAAACTCGCTTTTTCCCTCCGGCTACTGAGGACTGAAGACAGCTGGAAAGAATGACAGCTTCTTGGAGTTGTGGAATTGCTCATTCTCCTCCATGAGAATCATAAAGACTTTAGGAGAGTGTGAGTTGAGATTACAGCCCACCTGCAAGCCAGTTTTCTCTATCTCAACAACCTGTGTTTTGAAGATAGGAACTTAGAACCTTCTTGGTAGAGCTGTGGCCACATTTGGTTGTGGTTGGTTGTGTATGCTGCTCCCAGGTATTCTCTGCACCTCTCTGCTGGTTCCATCCAGAAAGGAGCCTTCCCTAGGCCTGTCCCTGTAGGGGGGATGTGTTTTCTACTCCCTGTGTCAGATGTGCCCATGTGACTTGCTTTGGCTGATGGAAGCTGAGCTGCAGTGACTCATGTCATGCCTGGGCAGAGGTGTCGGACACATGTACAGGTCTGCCATTGCTCTTGGGTGGGTCTCAGATTGAGTTCTTCCTTCTACTGAGTGGGAAGAAGGAGGACTTGGGGTCAAACTGCAGCTGAACCACAGTTGACTTGTAACACAAGTGAGAAAAAATTCATATTGCCATAAGCCACAGAGATCTTGGAGTTGTTTGTTACTGAGGCAAAATCTAGTGAAAACCTGACCATGGAAACAAACTTACTGCCTGTGTTTGTATTTGGGGATTATATGCCCAACCTAATGGGAACACGTTTAAAGGAAATATCTCTAATGTAAACTCCAAATGTTGGTCTATAACTAAACACTGAATAGAAAAAGAATCCGAACCTAACAAGATTCCAAATAGGAAGAAAGATATATTTTAGGGCCAGGGCAAAAGCTAGGGCCCATAGACCCTTCAAACCCATTGTACAGGCTGGGTCACCAGATCTCTCACATGTCTGTATGGGTCACCAAACCCCTCACATACAGATTCATGAGCTAGGTAATTGGGAAAGATCCTGGGAGCCATTGGCAGATGATATGAGCTCAGTCCTCAGCTTCCTCAGCAGCAGCAGCAGCAGCAGCAGCTTACAGCAGCCTCCAGTAGCAGTGGTGGTGGCCTCCCAGAGGGTCCTGGGGGCTCTGGCAGCAACAGCTTGCAGCAACAGCCTTTCAGCAGCAGTAGTGGCCTCCCTGTGTACCCCCTGGGGGCATCCCAGGGGCAGGGGCACTGTGAATCAGAGCCACTCATCCTTTATACTCAAGTCCAATAACCCAGGAACACCTGAGTACACATGCACAATTACATTAGACAAGAACCAAGGAACACCTAGGCACACATGCATATTTACATCAAATGCTCGGCAAGACTCCAACCCCCTGAGGGATCCTGACCATTTATATTCACTTTTTACATCAAATGCTCGGCAAGACTCCAACCCCCTGAGGGATCCTGACCATTTATATTCACTTTTTACATCAAATGCTCGGCAAGACTCCAACCCCCTGAGGGATCCTGACCATTTATATTCACTTTTTACATCAAATGCTCGGCAAGACTCCAACCCCCTGAGGGATCCTGACCATTTATATTCACTTTCCCTACAATCAACCCCTTCAAGGTCCCTCACCACAATCTATGCAGTAGGAATCTTCCATGATGTTCCCTTAGAGAGGATAATTGATCCTTGCATCCATACAACACATTCCATCCCAATAGTCCCAAAGGTCTTTAGTTTGTTCCAGCACCAACGCAAAAGTCCAAAGTCCAAAGTCTCATCTGAGACGAAAGGCAAAACTCCTTTTAGCTGTGAACCTGTAAAAATCAAAAACAAATTTATTTACTTCCAAGATACAGTGGGACAGACATCAGGTACACATTCTCATTCCAAAAGGGAGGAATAGACCGGAAGAAAGAAAAACAGGCACCAAACAAATTCAAAACCCAACGGGGCAAACATTAAGCACACTGGGGCATCTGGGCCCCAAAGCATTGGGCAGCCTTGCTCATACAGCTCTGCCAGGAGCAGCCCATTGAGCTGCCCTGGTGCCTGTGGATTTTCCAGGCCATCATTGCACATTGCCAGCAGCCCCACAGTTCTGGGCTCCTGGTGGCAGTCCCACCATCCTGGCTCCACTAGACATTTCCCCAGTGGGGGTGTTCTGTGGGGACTCCAACCCCACTCTTCTGCTCCACATTGCTCCGTAGATGACCTCCTCAGAGGCTCCACCCCTGCAGCAGGTCTCTACCTAAGTCTTCTGGCTTTTTCATACATCTTCCAAAATCTGGGTGGAGGCTGCCACGCCTCCACTGCTCTCACGTTCTGCCAGCCTGCAGACTCGACATAACACGGCTGCCACCAAGGGTTTTCAGCCCTATGCTCTCCAAAGCTGCTGCACGAATCACACTTGGGTCCACCCAAGGCAGGACTGCTCCAGCCAGAGCAGCTAGACAGCAGGGAGCAGTTTCCCAAGGGCAGCTGCGCCACAGGTCTGCCCTCCAGAAAATCTGTTTTCTTAGGCCTCCGGTTCTGTGATGGGAAGGGCGCCCTTCCAAACTTCTGAAATGCCCTCAGGGCCTTTCTCCCATTGTCTTGGCTATTAGCATCTAGCTGCCCCATTACTGGCTCCTGAATTACTTGAATCAGCTTGGCTTACACCCGCCATTCGTGCACAGTCTCGGGCAGTTCTCCAGCATTCGTCCACACAGTTCAAACAGCTGCATTCACCCACCCCATCAAGGAGTGGTTGTCCTGCACTTGTGCATATTTGCAACTATCCTGTAACTGCTGCTGCATGGTAACAGAGACTAACTTTTCCACCTTTTCACCAGGTGAAAACATACTTGAAATTCTGCAGGGGCACCCATCCTCAGGTCATCTGCCCATGTGCATGTGACACTCTTTTCTTGGGTTTATATGGCACCTGTTGAGCCATTGGGTGTATGTGGCATCCTGAGAGCCTTCTCAGGTTTAAGTGGCACCCGATGAGCCATCTGCCTTCGGACAAATGCGACATGTCTTCTAAGTCAGGCTGGCCAGTTAGCTCTGTTGGTTAGAACACTATGTTATAACACCAAGTCAAGGGTTCGGATTCCCGTACTGGCGAGCCACCAAAAAAAAAAAAAAAAATTACTTCTAAGTCAACAATTAAATTTATCATGACAAGATAGCTTTTCAGGAAAAGTTATAAAAGCATCATATCTTATCATTCTAATACTTTGTGGAGCAAGAAGACCCTGGTTTAAAGATCTGGTGGCCTCATGATCTGCAAACAAATGGACATACTGGGCTATTCTGGGAGCCATTATTGTTATATCATTGATAGCTTTCATTTGGGAAAGGGAAACTTAAAAAGGACTGTTTAAAGCAATCACAGATATTATTTTATGGAATCTTTCTCCTTACCTTACAAAGAAAGTACTTTATGTTTCCAAGTGAGGAATCTATGCTTAGAGAGATTAAATAATTTATACATGCTCATGAACTTAATAAATGGAGAACCTCGTTAGCAAAACAGATCTGTCTGCCTCCACAGCTGCACTGCTATCTAACCATGTCATCAAAATGAACTCACGAAGGATGTCTCCTCTCGTGGCACAGAGTGAGGACGTGTGAAGTAAGTTCCTGCTCACTGCATATCAGCATCCACTACAGAATAAGGAGCTATAACTGATCTGTTGCTCATCCTGTGCCAGGCCTTATAACAGGTGCTATATATTAATTTAATTCTCTTCTGGATTCTGTAAGGTACTATTATTCCTGCATTCCATGTAAGGAAACTGCGATACAGCACAAGCTCTGTTCGAATCTATAGTCCGTGTGTCCGATCCTCTAACACGAGTTTTCTAACTCCAGTGCACATCAGGATCACCCAAGGGTCTGGGCCCCACCCCAGGGTGTCTGATCAGCAGGTCTGGGGTGGAGCCAGAGGGGCTGCAGTTCTAATAAGTTCCCAGGTGCTTCTGTGGCTGCTAATCCTGAGACCACCCTTTGAGAGCCATGACCCACTCTTCACCACTTAATATTTTACACAGACTACAGAGAAAATGAACAACTACATAAATTATGGTGTCCAAAATTTAGTCTCATTACTTAACAAAGCAATGGGCCTCTGGTATGAGAAGGAAGAAAAAGTCAACGAGGTTAAATACATAAATATAGTTACTACCAGGTGGAGTTTTCAGTTAGTCAGGAAAAGTTTAGGTGATTGTCTTTGGGAAAACTTGGGAATTTCTGGAAAAAAGAAAACAGTTGAGAATTGATCCCACGTTTTTTCCGTGGATGACGGGGACCATCCTAGAGTAGCTTTCAGCATTGCATTGGCTGAGAACATTGGAGGAATGGGGGAAGAGCCTAGATTCTAGGCTGGGTGGGTGAAGGCTGGAGGTCCTCAGGGATTCTATTGCTCAGTGTACGTTACAGGCATCCCACAAATAAAGGGATTTGTGGTCAAATAATTTAGGGAAACTTTCCTAAGCCCCCATCACACCACTGTCCCAACCCTTTGGAGATTCACACTGCATATTTTTATTTCACAGGTACTGAGAAGTCCTACAGTTAAGAAACCTGCTTAACTACACATACATAACTGTCCTTTATCTGGTGTTTGGGAACACCTTGAGATATGCCAAACTGATCTAAGCTCTACACTTTATATCTGCGGAGAAAGAGGATCAAAAAGTTAATGATCTGTTCAAGGTTACTGAGCCAGTAACGGGGGTTAGGGCTGGACACCAGCTTTGGTGATTCCTAGTCCATTTTACGGGCAGATATCTTTTTTTGTTGTCATGAAATATCTTCAGATGAGCTGTCTATCTCACTGGATACCGAAGACATGGGAGCTTAGAATAGTGTGACCCCCCCCCCCATACCTAACTGCAGATTCAGCATCACCTGGAAGTGTTATTAGAAATGCAGATTCTCAGTTTGCACACCTGAGCTACTGAGCCAGAATTTCTGAGAGTGCTTCTCAAGAGCCTGTGTCTTAAAAGCCCTCAGTTGCCCAAAGGATCATGTGGCTAGAGTTTGCCAGTGACGGTTTGGTCAACTGGAGAAATCTTTCTTTTGCCCTATTACACACTGGAAAAGCAACAATTATTCCTTCAAAGAAAAACCCCACATTTTGCATTGCATGTGAGTATCTAAGGATCCAATTTGCCTCTGTGGTCAAATATTTAGCCTTTTCCCCCATGTTTCCATTCCATTATTATTGTTTCAAATTCCATAAGTTCTAAAAAATTCTTTTTCATGTCTAAATGCGGTTTGCATAGTTATACTCTTTACTCTGCAATGCAGATTCTTTTTAATTTTTTTTCATTCCATAGAACATCAACTTCACTCGGCAAAGACAAGTTTAAACAGATACTGGGTTCAACAGGAGACTCATTTGCCATTTTTCCATGGCAAGGAATCTGAGCACTGGAATAAGTCAGAGGTATCATTTGATGAATGTTTTGGCAAAGACAGTTTAATTTCAGATTCTTTATTTGTGAGAGAGTTGGCTAACCCAAATAAAACATTATACATCTGTCTGTTGTTACGAGTGACCAACTTCAGCTGAACATTATTACTTAATAACAGCTAACTTTCCTATAGAGTAAGAATGTGTAGCAGCTGAGAGCAAATGGAAATTTCCTTTGGTTTACCACCCTAGATCTCTCCATGCTCCAACATGTGAAGAACTTGGGTAATAAGCATATTCTCCCCTCTAATCACGGCATGGCTTGGACATGCATTGCTGTGAGAGGACCAGTATGACAGGAACATTTATGTCTGGGGGGCTGCAAGGTGAGTTGTATTGTATTAACCTCCCCAAGGCACCACCCCAAATTTTCTCTTCAGGGGAGAGAGTTCTTCAACTAGCTCGTACAGTCTCACTTACTGTTCTTGTCTGGCTAAGTTCACATGTAACACAGAGAGGAAGATGGCTCGAAACAGTACAATTTGGTTCGGAAAAAGGGAACGTGGTGCCTTTGGCTTTGCCTGACTGTAACCTGGAATAAGAAGGGAAGGCATCTGTTTTTGCGGACAGTGCTTGTAGAGAAGTTGCTTGAGACTGGACCATGGCAATTTTACGATGCACTATTATAAAATTTGCAACATTCCATATTGGTTTGTCTCTAAATAAATCCCTCTGTCACTAAGATGTTGAGTCTACCACCATTTACCGTTCACATTTATCTTTCTTTGCCTCGCATTTATCATAGATTTTTACTATGATGAAGGCATAGAAACATAGAAAGCACATTATAAATATAGATACTGATTTCAGGCTGGCTTGTTCTTCTGGATTTATGCTATTTTTTTCTTTTTTACAATAATTTTAGAATTATTGATTTCTATAAATTGATGATTAATGGACTTTGGTGTGATTCACTGGATTAAGAGAGTGGCATTCTTTTCCTTGAATTTCATATTTATTATAATTTTAGAATTATTGATTTCTATAAATTGATGATTAATGGACTTTGGTGTGATTCACTGGCATAAGAGAGTGGCATTCTTTTCCTTGAATTTCATATTTATTGTGATTACGATTGGAATTTAATCCCAAAGGAAGTTACAACTTTTGCTTGATTTGGAACCAAGTTATTTAACAACAGGACGAGAGTCAAAAAAGTTTTGCAATCCAGTCTTGCTGTCAGTCTAAACTTTGACCACATTTCTATGACATAGAAACTGAACCTCACAGGACCTCAGGGGAGCATGGTTAATACCAACATTCTTGGGTTGTGTTCAATTTACTTTAAGGACTGGTAATATTTCTGAGTTGTTTGCTTGTACCTCAGTGAAAAACATAGACGCTTGTGATCTTTGAGTGATCATAAGAAATTTTCAAACTTCAGAATACCTTCATGTTCAATCAAAATCTGAGACCTTTGGCAGTTAACTAATCTCCATCAGTAAACCGTGTAAGGAAACACATTCTGACCATCTGTAGTTAATTAGCTGGAAGATTATTTGCCCAATTTTGGCGTGTTTAGAGTTGCCAGGTAAAATATGAGCGTACTTCAAAAATAAGTAAAATGCCCAGTTAAATTTAAATTGCAGATGGACAGCAAATAATTTTTAGTATAAGTATATACCATGCTGTATTTAATATATGCTTATACTAAAATTATTCCTTGTTTATCTGAAATTCAGAGATATATAAGTACTATGTATATTTATATATCTGTATATGATGGTACTTCAAAAAGTTCATAGAGAAATTGAATTAAAAGAGAATACAAATTTTTCCATGAACTTTTTGAAGACCCCTCATATACTATATGTAGATATATATATAGTACAGGGTAGTTCTATATTTTTATTTGCTACATCTGGCATCCATAGGGAAGAGCAAGTTTATGCTCAAGGGTAGCTCAGAAAGCCAAAATCTTAAAGACAAGGTTTAATGTACAGACAGCATTCTTAGAAGAAAAGCAATCCAGATTTTTCCAGTACTAGGAACTCTGAAAACAAATCTCACTGTTGTGGGACAGGGTGTGGCTTTTCATGCATGGTATCAGAAAGTCTGGTAAGCTAGTCTCATTTTCAACATTTTAGCTGAACTGTTCTTAACCATTTTGTGATATGGTCCTTTTTGGTGGACTAGTGAGACATATGACTGTTGTCTCAGAATAAAGTGTTTAAATAGATAAAAATAAAATAATTAAGATTAGAAGACACCAATAATATTAAAATGCACTCATTACAATATTGAAAAATAAAAATAAAACAAAATTGTGCTCCTTTTCCAAACATTAAGTATTTCCAAGCATTTTGAAGTTATGGTGAGTGGAAATGTTGCTTCAAGATCTCTGAAATGACTAAAGAGTGCTGTTGAAATATCTTCAATTTCTACTATGACAAAGTGACAGTTGCAGCTAGTACAACTGTGGTTTGTTGCACAAGCTCATAGAGGTTATTGAAAATTAACTGTTCCTTATTTGCCCCCATCCATGGTCATGGGCCTTACCAAGTTCTACCCGTAATCTCAGTTTAAACCCAGCTATGGATGAGGTTTCTGAATGCAGTAATTCTGGTAATGTTACAGAAACCAGGGCAACCTACCAAATCCTTGATTGATTTTCCCCATAGACTCTCTCTCAACATTAACAGCCATCTCAGATACTGTTCCTTTTATATAAGCAGCCTGGATACTGAACAATTAGAATCACAGTTAATTCCCTCTCCAATAGGACATTATTGCATGCACTAATTCCAGGAGTGAACATTATGTTGATGCTCACGTGATTGGAACAGCAATCCCAGTGAGAAGACATTCGTCATCCTCTACTCTAGAAGTAATGGTACAGTTTCTTCTTACCAAAGGAGGAAATAATAGAAAACAGCACAGATACATACGTAATTCTTGGTCTTCATAGCCTTACTCTAGCATTTCTCAGAATTATGCAGCTGGACTTTTACAGTTAATATACTACTCAGTCACATGCAACTTTTTATCACCAGGGTTTCATCATAACTATTACCAGGAAAAAGAAAGCTTACTCATCTACAGAGTGCTAATTCAGACATTACTCCCAGCATAAACCCTCCAGTGGCTCCCACTGCTGACAAGACACATTCCGAACACCTTTGAAAAGCAAAAAGACTCTTCTCAGCCCTGGCTTTCACTCTGTCTTAGCTTTGTTCCCTTCAGGATAGAGCCCAATGGGCACTTGCCCTCTGGAATGACAGATGCCCTCATGGCTGCATGTCTGGAAGCATGCAGTTCCTTCTGGAAAGTTCTCCATTCTCTCCCTTCTTGGTTAACTCCCACCTGTCCTCACAAATTCTGGTTGAATATTACCTCCTATGTACTTAAAAAAATAAACAAACATTTCTTCAGAGGCAGCGTAGTGTAAAGATTAAGGGTGCCAGATCCTGTTTCTGTTAATAGCAGCTGTGTGGCTTTGGACAACTTTCTTAACCCTTGAGACTTGTTTCCTCTTCTGCAGAATGGTGACAAGAATGATCCCTATGCCTCACAGGGTTGTATGCAGTTAAAATATATCAAGCACCAAAAAATTCTGCCTGCTCATACTAATTATTATGAGTTAGCCATCATCATTATATGTTTACAGTAAATGAAACACACAAAATACAACTTACAAAAACAAATCACATTTACCTCTGACAAACAGCAGAGGGTTAATATTCTTATTACATTAAGTTCTCATAAAACAACAGGAACCTTCATCCCCTAAATGGGCAACTTTTATAAATACAGAATTCGAAAAACATTAAAAAGGTGAATAGACATTTCAACACTTCAACATCCATTCATTCATTCATGTGCCAGGAATTCATTGAGCACCAACTATGTGCTAGGCACCGTGCAGGATGCTGAGGGTCCAACAGTGAATAAGACTAACTCGGTCCTTGTTCTCATGTAGTTCACAGTAGACCAGGGAAGAGAGGCATTCAATAAATCATTAGACAAGCAATTTAAAGACATTTGTGGGCAGAACTAGGGAGAAAGTCAAGGATGGATGACAGACTAGAACCTGGGGCATATAACATGTCCTAGTCTGAGGTTCCCGGAAGGTGTCCCTGCAGAGGTGGCGTTAAAGTGCAGATGCGAAGAAGAAGCACGTAGGCAGGTAAGGAGGCAGGCGGAGAGAGAGGTGAGTGTTGGGGACAGAAGGACACATGGCATTTGCACAGGCTCAAGGTGGCATGGAGGTTGGCGCCTTCCAGGAAGTGGGGAGAGGGGACAGGTAGGAGCAGAGGGCAGAGCCACATCACACAGTACTTTGAGGGCTCCTTGAGGACAGCTGCCTTCCTTCTAGGAGCATGCGGAGCATGAGGTTGGCGCCTTCCAGGAAGTGGGGAGAGGGGACAGGTAGGAGCAGAGGGCAGAGCCACACCACACAGTACTTTGAGGGCTCCTTGAGGACAGCTGCCTTCCTTCTAGGAGCATGCGGAGCACCTCAGGGTTTTATTCAAGGAAGAGACAGGATGGGACTTGCTTTTTAAAGCAACCATTTTTGACGCCACATAGAGGATGGGTTGGAAGGTGAGTCTAGATGAGGAGAGTCTGTTTAACTGGCGCTTTTAGTAATCCACACTGACATTCCTGGTGCAGTCAAGGGTGGCACTGCTAGATTGAGAGCTACTGGGAGCTTCGAGCTACACGTTCCAGATCATCAGCAGGCATCTCTACTGGGTGGATGCTGCGGTGGGGTGGTGAGGGAGGTCTTCGAGATGACTCCTGGATTCCTGGCATAGAAACAAGGAGGGTCAGGGTGGTCCAGAGGACATTGGCTCTTCCTCTGTAATTTTATATCATGCACATGTTATTGGACACCCAGGTTGTCTGAATGTTTCAATATTATTATAGCGTAGACCTCACTCTTGTACATGATCCTGATGCAGAAGGAGGACCCTGCCTTGTAATTTTATATCATGCACATGTTATTGGACACCCAGGTTGTCTGAATGTTTCAATATTATTACAGCGTAGACCTCACTCTTGTACATGATCCTGATGCAGAAGGAGGACCCTGCCTTATGGGTAAGATCCTGGGCACAGTTTTGAGGGTGTACACTGGCAGCTGTGTGGGAGACACCTGCACAGAGATGAGAACCGGGGTCTAAGCGATGGGCCTGAGGGTCAATAGAGAGAGCTGGGTGGAGGGACGCCTTTAGTGCATAAGTCTACAAAGGGAATTTGAACCACAAAAGTAGGTGAGTTTCCCCTGGACAGTGGCATGTGGGAGAAGCAACCCCAGATGGAGCTTAAGGCAGTCTCGGCGCCAGGCAGAGGAGGAGGCACCACCAGTCCAAGAAACACAAAAGCACCGGGGACCCACTTTTCACATATCAAATTACTAGATTTTAAAAGACATATCGACGTTCCATGTTGATAAGTATGCAGAAATGAACAGCTTCATACAGGGCATCTGACAGAGGAATTTGGTGTAGCTTTTTGATTTGGGTGTCAATTTGACAATGCATACCCAGAGTTTTAAATTATTTATTGACCCAGTAAATCTACTTCCAAGAATTAATAAGGAATGTGCCACAGGGTTGTATACAAGAGTGTTCTCTACATTAGTCATAACCTTACAACATTCGAAGCAACCTGCATCACCAACAATATGGCAATCGTTTTAAATTTATAAGATATTTATATACTGAAATACCATTTGGTCTTTAAAAGTCATGGCAAAATGCCAAATGAGTTTTTAAAAATGCAACTGATAGGGCTGGATACATAGTGTAATCCCTCTCTGTTTCTCTCTCTAGGTAAGTTTACAATGAAATGCCTCTAAAATCTTAACAGAAGTTATCTCTTCAAAGGAAAACAAAATTAGACAGACTTTTCAACCAGACTTTCCATTTTTATGCAGTTAATCTGAAAATTCAATTTCCCTAGCACAGACCATTCCCAAGCATTCCAGATTTTACTGTAAATGAGAAATACTGAGTTCTCACTGAGAAACTTTCCACACACAGCCATGGCCAAACATTATGAAATCATTTACTCTCAGAGAGGTTTTGATTATACAAATCCAAGAATCTAGTTTTCAGTAAGTGCTCAGGACTATTATTTTATGTCAACTTAATGCTTCATTTCATTGACTGTGTTAGAAGGTTTTGCACCTCACCTAAGGCAGATGCTGGTAAAGCTGATTTCCTGCCCAATGCCTTTGCTTGGCCAGGTTCCTTCACTCTCTATTTCTTCTCTGCCCTGTGCCTGGAAAACTCCTACTCATCCCTCAAGGCCCAGCTCACTATCACCTCCTCCAGCTTCTGGGCAGAGTCGTCTTGCTCCTCTTGTCTGCTGTTTGTGTGTTGTTTGCACCTCATGAGAACACTTACTGTACTGCTGTAATGATCTGTTTGGAGCTTGTCTTTCACCCTAGTCCAGGCTCTGGAGGAATGGGTATTTAATTCATCTTTAAATTCCTAATGCTAAACACAAAGCCTGGCAGGTGGTAGAGACTTTAATGTTTGAAGGAGACACTCACTAGGTGGGCAGAGATGCCATTCAAGTGAACTCAGAGCCATCCACTTTTAGTAACAAATGGAGCTTATTTAAAGATATTACACACAGGGGTACCTCAAAAATTTCCTGGAAAAATGAAATTAAGAGAATATGAATCTTTCCGTGAACTTTTTGAAGACCCTTCAAATGCAATGTCCTAGGTCAGAGAAGAAACCAGTCTACAGCTAGGCATCTTGGGGGGATGGGATACTTCACTGATTTCCATGATCATACTAGAAAAAGATTTAGACTTTCTATTTTGTTTTATAGCACAAAGATTATCATAAAATATCCTACCTTGAAGAGAATCTTAGTTATATGTCTCTCAAATTGACAAAAACCATAAAAACCATGGGAATAAATATATTCAGTTTAGCCCAACAAATTACTTTCTGTGTGTGTTTCACGTTCCATGAGGCCTTATGGAGAGTCCATCATATGCAAAGCATTCTGAGACTCCATTAGCTCTGTAGCTGTGTCCTTACACCAGATGTCTCCTATGTGGGGCACACAAGTAATCCACACAGGTACCATAATAAAATAATAGAATTATTCAAATTTAGCTTCTACTTCATCCTTTTAAATGTTTGTATTTTTATGCATATTTTAAAATGTATATAATATATTACTACAGGACAAAAAAATTGATATTTTTTGCATGGATGTCCCAAACTATTCTGTGTGGTGGGGAAGAGGGTGATTGGTCTATTGCTTTAGAACAATGCTTATTAAACTTTAACATGCATACAGATACTCTGGGAATCATTTAAAATGCTAATTCTTATTCAGAAGGTCTGGGCTGAGGTCTGAGAGTTTGCATTTCTAACAAGCTCTCTGCCAGGTGCTGCTGAGGCTGGAGGTCCAAAGCTTGCACCAGGAATAGCAATGAGCCTTTTGCACCCACAGCTCCTCATGTGGACTACACAACACACAACACAGAAAATGGGTTGAGTGCCTGTGTTCTCATTTCTCCTGTGGACGGTCATAACTGGCATCACTCCAGGCACACACAAGAGAAGGTAATTCATTCCATGTATGGATGGCCTGGGAACTTAATGACGCTAACTTCTCTCACACAACTCTGTTGGGAAAGGGTTCTCTGACATATGGCTTTCCTATGGGAGAAAGTTAAAGTTCACTAGCTGACTTCATTTATTAAAAAAAAAAAAAAAAACCAAAAAAACCCCACAACACTGGTTATAAATTACCATACAGTATTACAAAATGATCCAATAGTCAGCAATTCTTTTCTAGTGTTTGGCTTATATCTGGAAACTTCCTTTATGGGAAACATAGCTGGAAACCAAGGTCTTGACCACTCCTGGTCATCAAAGATACTGTGATGCTGACATTAGGTGAAAGAGTGCCAAGCCAGGAGCCTCTTCCATTCTGACTAACAACAGCTACCTCCACATACCCTCCCCCTGATGGGACCCTGGTGTTATGAAGATTCAAAAAAACCAGGTTTAAAAATTATTATACGGCCTGGGAAGAAAAAACAAAAGCAATCATGACTGTGCTTGAGTGACTGTTTTCCCCTATAATATCCACAATTTTAATAATATTATTATAATACTTTTAGGGTTAAGAAATATATTTAATTTATCTCTCTAAAACTACATTCATTGCCGAAACAAGCCATATTATCTTCCAAAATAAGTAATTTCAGGAAATTCTCTCTATCATAGCATCCTTTGATAAAACACACACACATACACACCCACCCACCCACCCACACCCACACCCACACACACACACACATTATTGACTGAATAATATAAATCTCTTAATTCACAAGGTGTACCCAAAAATGTGCTCTGTGCCCTGTTACAACTTTCAAAAGGTCACTTTGGTCTAATTTGAACTATATACCTCAGCTTAATTTCTGATCCACTTTGCACTATTCACTAGTGGTTGCAGATAAGTTTTCAGAGACCTGCATCTTCTCTACTGTGTAACTAGTGTTAATGCAAAGTGATACGTGGTTGCGTTAGATGCTTCCTCTGAAACTATGTCCACCATCTTCAGAACATAATGCAGCCCTCTAGGACTCAGCCCTCCAACCACCTCGACATTTGAGAGTCTATACTAAAGACTGGTTAAAGACAATAAGGAAGGATGAAGACTATTAAATCGGCCACATGAAGTGGGTTGGCCCTTGAATTAAAAGTAGTTGGCCAATTTCTAATGTCCTTCCTTGGATCTGTCTTCAGCCCTATTTTCAGCCAAGAGATCCAACTTCAGGAGTGAAATTGGGAATAGGATGCTGGTTGAAAGATCTGGCAATGCCCTCATGTTTGTTCTGTGTGTCATCTCGTATTTCCTCTTCATCATTGCAAATAAAATCTGTAACGTGAAAAGGTCAAAATGCTTGTCTTTTGTATAAAGGGAATGTCTCTCACCATAAAGCGAAGCTTTGGGCAGCAGAATCAATGAGTGTGGAGGTTTATGTAGAGAAAAAAAATGATGCTTTGTCTCGGTTTCCTCGATAGCTGGGTGATGACTTTTCAACAGAGGGAAGATGTCCTCTGCTCATCACTTCACTTGGCCACATCAGCCGGTGGACACACTTCATTCCTCATCTTACTTGACATTTACATAGCATTTCAGACTGTTGCTACCATCTTCTCCCAATTTCCCACCTGTTTTTTCTGGTTCCTTTTCAGTTCCATTTGTAGGTTCCTCCATTTCTGCCAATCCCTTAAGCATTTTTCCCCAAGGCACCATACCCCAAACCATTTTCTTTTCATTAAACACACACTCCTGCAACCACTCCCACAGCTTCAGATGCCACCTTACCATTCATGAGGCCTAGACTGGTGGGCTCATCCCAGGTCTCTCTTGTCAATGCCAGAGCAACAGTCAGCTGTCTATTATTTCCCCACTGGATTGCTCAGTGGCACCCCACATTACACCCAGCCTATCTTCATTATTGCCCAGGTCAGCTCCCTTCCTTCCCAATGGCACTGCCTTGGTTTAGATCCATGTTCTCTCTTCAGTGACTGCAGCAGCCATATAACTGAGGTCCAAGTCGCCAGTCATCCTCTCTCTAAAGGATTCTCCATCATGCAGCCTCAGTGACCTCTCTAAAGCACTCTGCTGCCCAGCTCAGTGGCCTCCATTGTTACAGACCAAAGCCTCAGCCCCTGAACTTAGGAACGTGGTATGCGAGACCCTTCAGGAGCCAACTCCACCTGCCTTGGCCTTGGTACCAGCCATTCTTCATTCAGCCTGGTATCTGCTCATGCAATGCTGAATGACTCACAGTTGCCCACATGGGTTGGTCCTCTAGTGATTGAGTCCGTGTCTTTTAACATGCCATGCCATCTGCTGGAAAGCTGCCTCCTTTCTCTGCCTGCCTTCTCATACCTGTCTTTGAGACAGTGCCCGCTCCAGGTAGATGCTTGCCCCACCTGTCCCCATGGATTCGGTGCTTTTCCCACATGCTCCCCTGTGCTTCTGTCTCCCAGAGTATTTACCTTGGTGTAGTAGAATTGATTTGTTTACTTGTGTGTATGTAATCATAATAATTATCAAATTAACAACTGCTGTTAGTTGAGAATGTACATGTGACCAGCACTGTGTCGGCAGTTCGTACAGTTGTAAATCAAGATGGAGGCTCAGATAACAGTAACCTGAGGTCACACTAGTCAGCAGTGGCTACGGTATTTAGATCCTGGCCTGTCTAACTCAAAAGCCAGCTCTTGCTCCATCGTACCATTTCTTATTACTGGAATGTAAGCTACCATATCTTACATGGTATATGCCAATGCCGAGGTTCTAGCAGGGGCTTAATGTTTGTTGAATGCATGCTTGCATAAATGAATAAATGAGTAAACAGAAACAAAGGGAACTTAGAATTTTCCACTTGTGGAAAAGCAGCCTGGGTCTCAAAAAGAATGCTCCTTCACACTGGTTGTAGCGATAAGGTAAATGGAGGAAAGGTCAGTCTGTCTTAGTCCCCTACAGCACACACAACTGTTTACTGATGGAGGGCATATCAGATATCAAAGTGAGTGTTCCCTGGTAGTGCACTGTGCTGGGTCACCAAGGGCTGTGTCACCAGCCCTCACTCTGAACCTGCTCCTATTCCTGCGTTACTTATTTCTATGAGTGGCCTCCACGGTCACCCAAGCCAGATCCTACAGCCCGCCTCCTGGTCCCTTTTCCTTCATGCACAGCCACATGTCTTCAGTTTTATCTCCTGAACAATTCTCATTTCCATCCCCTGCTCATCTCCCGTTTCATGGCGACCCTGGTGAAGATTCACATGGCTTCTCTTCCAAACCACTGCAGCACGGTGCTCGGCGCTCCCCAACCTCCTCTTGACTCCTCTCCATTCTGTCTTCCCTCTAAAGTCAATCTCTCTAAAATGCAAAGAACCTGTCCATGTCAGTGCCCTGAGTCCACCCTAATTATTCCTCATTTCTTACATCATAAAGTCTAACCTGCTTACCTGATGTCCAAGGCCTTCTGGGATCCAGCCCCAGGCTGCCATTTTGGCCACATCTCACTCTGGCCTCTGAGCTGCTTTCACTTCCCCACGTACCCACCCCAGGCACACTCTCCCCCTTCCACCTACCTTCGCTCCCACTGCATCCCTGCCTGGAAAGCCCAGCCTAGTACTGGATCCCTCCAGATGCCCCGGCTACCTCCTCCCACTGTGGGTTGTTTTAAGAGCCATTCCTCTTCTTTACCATGAGAAATGATAATATCACTAGCCTTACCACACATTATCATGATTCCCTGTCACGTATCTGTCTCCCCTACTGGACAGTGAGCTCTTTGAGGGTGGGGGTTCGGCCATGTTCATGTTCGCACCCTCAGTGGCACAGCCCCTGGCATGCGGTAGATGCTCCAAACATGTTTTAATGGCTCATGAGTCTATAAATGAGTCAACAGATGACTAAATAAATGAATTAATAATTAATCCATAAACTAAAAATGAAGGTCAAAAACATGGCCCAAAACAGGTGAGTGGTTTCTATGTATTTGTCATGACATGTGAAGTTTTCTAAGTGGCTTTTTTGAAGTGGTTTACACTTACACATTGTTCTGTCTCTGTGGGAAATGAGTTTCCAGAATGTTGAAATCTCTGGGTTAAGAAGCACTTTCTTTTTTCTATCTGACTCAGACACACTTGGAAGTTGAACTGGCCCTTTCCGCTCACTCGATGGATGACTCTTAAGCTGTGACTCACCACTATCCTCAAACAGTACGTGGAAGCTCTTCTCCCCACGAAGGGTTTACTTGTGAGGTTATGATTAATCACACCTGCACTTACTTGAAGGATTAGAGGTTCCTACTGGAGAACGCACTTACCTTTGCAGGCACACTGGCTCGTCATCTGTTAAATTCACCTCCACCCTTCTCCCCACCAAACACACACATGCCACGTCAGCATGGAAATTACTGCAGGGTTCTATGTGTCCACATTCATTTCATGGCCATTTTGCAGCTTTGTCAGCAACATCTTTAAGAGGCCCAAGGATTTAACTTGAGAATCATGGCAAGGTCAAGAGGGAAGGAGGGTAGGCTCATGGATCTGCTGGGTGGGAGGCTGTTTCTCCTGATCCCACTCACTTCTTCCCAGGAGTCATCAATCATATGATCTCTAGGAAAGGCTTATTAAAATCAAAGGGGCTAAGTGTTCCTTAAGACAAACCTTTATCACCTTCTAGGTCATGAGAAATAGGACCCAGTTTCTAGTATGCTATTCCTATTATCATTTAACTATGGAATGAATGGTCAAGGGAAATTGTAAAACTCGCACCTCATTTGGGAGTGAAAATTATGACATGGGCTTTTGAATTCCAGTGGGACCCCCTCACCCCCACCCTGAGCACTGAACTATGGTGTTATTTTCTTAGAGCTGCCGTGATTTCCCAGTGACTCCTAATCATCAGCATATTATTCATTTACTCAGCAAACAGTGCTACTGTCATCTTTGAAATGTGTGAAAGGTAAGTGAGGCATGTTCCCAGTCCTCAAAAGAATGCCATCTGCTAGAAGAGATGACAGGTCTATAAACTGTTTTTCTGCCAAGCAGCACAGACCCCTGCATGCCTACACAGTGTCCCTTGGACACTTCTGCACTTTTGCCATAAAACCTGATATTCACTGGTTCATGCGTTTCTCTACCTCACAAGAATGTAAGCTACTTAAGCACAGGGACCTTGTCTTACTGCTCCCCATGTTGTTCACATCTGAGTCTTGCTGTTTCTTAAAAAGCTCTCCATTTGCTTCTAATGTGTATCCATGGTTGTGAATCCCTTGGATACCTCAAGAAAGTTAGTATGAGGCCAGATTGGGAGCTACAGTGGCAGTGAATTTTAAAAGGTGGTGGAGGTCAAACTGGCAGATAGATTGAGAGCAAGGAGAATAGCTAAAGGGAGATTATTTAAGAGGCCACTGGATTTGACTAAGCAGTGCATGAACTCAGCTGGATGACCACCTTGGTTTGTATCACGTAAAACTCACACACCTAATAAATGAAGCGGTGATTGGTAAAAAAGAGCTGAAAGGACTCTGGGGTTTGCCGCCTGGATGGAGAGGAAGACTTGGATGAAAAGCAGAGGGTACTGAAGGCAGCACGGTGAAGTTGGCTCTGAGCATGTTCACCTCGAAGTGTCCATTTCTGGGAAGTAAACTTCAGGCTGGAGATGGAGATTTGGGAATCACTGCACATAGAAGTAAAAATTGACCATAAATAAGTCAATGAGATCTGCAAAGAAAGAAAATTACCAAGAGAAAAAAGCAGCCGAGGGCAGAATCTTAAAGACGGCTTGTATTGAAGAGGAAGAGAGAGGATTTTCAAGCAAAGGAACCGGAGAAAGAGCAGCCACACAGTTGGACAGCGTGTAAATTCATAAGAGTAGACAACTAAGAAGCACACTTTTAAGAATGGGGACATGCTACAGAGGTCAAAGGTTTGGGGGGCAAGGAGGCACTGATGCTTTTGGGGAGTAAGTCTTAGAGAGGAGGGGGTACCTGTCTCCCTGAGGCGGGAGGGAGAAGGAAAGGACACAGTCACTGTATACACACTGATCATCACCTACCATCTCGACTGTTCTAGACACAGGGGCTACAGCAGTACGGACAAGGTGCTTGCTCTCATGAGGCTCATGTTCTAGTTGTGGAGAAAGGGAAGAATGATAAAGGTATAGAAAAATGTTGAAGAGTAGAGAATGAAAATTGAAGAAGCGTGATCTTAGTAGAGGGAATGATGGTACGGGGTGTGAGGAACAGGCTAAAGGATGCGAGACAAACGTGGGCTGGCTCCCGAGTCACTCATGGGAGAGGCAATGACATGAAAGGATTTAAACAGTAGGAAAGGCCTGGGAGATTCTGAAGCATGAACCAGTGCGTCTGGTTACACCTAACGTGACTGTGCCCTACAGAGAGCCTGGAGGCACTGATTGAGTATGGGAGAGGTGGGCTGCCCAGAGCTGGGGATTGGCAAGTCCTCCATGGTAAAGGTTACTGGGGCCCAGGATTACAAATACCACATTAGAGACATAAACATTTGAAAACCAGAGAATGTAAATGCTTGAGGTCACAGCACACTCATCAGCTCGTGGGCTCTATACAGTAATTGAGTACATTAAGAAGCCTACTAACTCTGCTATCTCGTTTTAGAAGAGCTATAATTTAGTATCTCTAGCTATCAATTAGTCCTGTTTTCCTCATCTGTAAAATGAGAGGGTTGGACAAAATGATCTCAAAGTTCTCTTCCAGCATGAGCAATGGTGAATGTTAGCACACACGTGAAATTCTGAAAGTTAATTTACTTCCTTAACATTTACATGGAATGTTTAACTATTGATGTTCAAAAATGTAGCCACAGGACTACTGCAACTCCATTAGGTCTGTGCACACAAAACTCTTAGCCTTAGGGACCATCCTGGTTTTGAATGAATTTCCCTGTGAAAATACAGAACCTAAATTCTGATGGGAGAAGTCTCAAGAGACATGGGTAATTGAATAGGGTAATCTATAGGTCATTGATAGAACATTAAAACAGACTAACCCAGAAAATTATTAGAGATGAGTAAGTTTAATATTTGCAACCTCCTTGGAAAATTGCTTTGTGAATAATGTGAGAAAATGAGATCTTTAAATACATTAGGATGATAGTAGCTGGGGATACAAAATAAAGTTATGCAAATGTGACTCATCTCCCAGAGCTAAGATTAATTTTGAGCAATACACATAGAACCTCTTTTACTCCTCTCAAAAATTGTGAATACAGGTTAACCAGGTTTTGGTTAGATCATGAAAAACTAAGGTTAAAATGTGATCAATTGGACAATCAATAAAGATAAATTAGTTAGCTACGATTGTTTACTACCATAAAAATCTTATCACTTTTCATATGCAATGTGACTTTTGAATAATACTGTACATAATCTTGAAAGAAACACATCTAAGTCCCTGAGCTTTTGAAATAACAGCATTCGTTGTACATCTTATCAATGAAATCAGGTCCTTAAGGATCACTTTTCATATGCAATGTGACTTTTGAATAATACTGTACATAATCTTGAAAGAAACACACCTAAGTCCCTGAGCTTTTGAAATAACAGCATTCGTTGTACATCTTATCAATGAAATCAGGTCCTTAAGTCTCGAAATTCAGCACTAAATCTGCAAGTTATTTATTTGTCTACTTCGCTTAAGTGAATAGTTAATTGCTATTTTAAAAAGCATGTTTGATGCATTACTATTGAAAGCCATCTTTGCCATAACTAATTATATTTTAGTTTTATACCCAAAGCCTTTGTTTATGCAGATAAATTGAGGTTTCAGTCTTTACAGTGTACAGGCACTAATCAGTTGTTTTTCTCACAAAGTTAACATATTTTTATTTGCAATCTCATAGAAGAGTGCTTAATTATTTTTAAGCATTTGAAGTTTCAAAAATGGGAGTTTTCTTCAAATGAGTAAGAAATATACTAGTTGGAATTAAAAAGAGTGGATAGTGGGAGAAAAATCATGCCCAAGGTCAAGATAAATTACTTCAGTTGGATCTTCCAGAAATCCCCTCTGAGGTTCGGGTGTTTTTTCTCCTCTTCCTTTGCACCACCCTGGTTGGTCAGCTGGAGCACCCAGGCTGGAGAACTTACCTTGAGTCCAGGTGCTGGGCCCAGGCTCAGCTGAAGATCTGGGGAAGTGACAGAGGGGCTGGCTCTGCAGGGGGAAGCAGAGTGCAATCCACACCAGCAGGCTCCATGCTCACTGGACAGCTGAGCACGCCCTCCACCCAAGGAAGCAGGCATTGGACATCACAGAGGCAGGGGCCTCTGTCCTCAGCAGCAGCAGCCTGTACCCACTTCCAGGACAGAGCTCTTGGGCCACAAGAGCTTCTGGCACAGGGCCTCAGTTTTTATGAGTGAAAGACAGTCAGACGGAACTATATCTGATATGGCTCCAGATTTTTTTTTAAAGCTATTTGACAACAAAAACTGCCAAGCAGAACTAACTCCCACAGGGGCTGGAAAGCGGCACAAGGATTTTCTTATTCTTCATAGGTGCTAGAGGACACTAGAAATTCCTTCTCTCTCTTGAATCCTCTCTAAAGCATTCCAGAACCTTTGAAAAATAATCTGGTTGAGGCTCACACTTCAGTAGTTCTTAAAACTGTCACGGGCCCCATGCTTTCTGTAATGTGCTCAATTGTATCTCCAGGGCACAGGTTTTTGCCCTTTGTTTTTAAAACAGCTCCTATGGTGGTCTAAATCATTACAAACAGATGGGAACACGCCAGCAACTCCCTGACATTGGATGGATCTCATGTATCTTCATTTTAGACAAGCTCCTTGTACATTTCTACAGACATTTTCTTCCCTGTGTAACCTGTTCCCATAGTGACCTGTGCAGGATGGGGACAATCTGCATGGAATAATGAGACCAGGTGCAGCAGCCAGGGCTTGGAGGGTCATGTGGCACAAGCAGCGATCTTGTGATGTGGGCTTATTTAAGCAAGTACAACAATTTTGCAAGAACATCTTTCCTTGAAGATGCCTGGCCTGGTTTTGTTACTGAGAGAATTTGGAAAGGTCCATTCAGCTGAGACTCTACTGTGCTTGGTACTTCCTGATGCGCAGACAGACTGTGCTGCACCAGATTAGAGGAGGGCTGCCACTCAGAAATGCCTGTGGCTATCGGAGAATGGGGCTATAAACATACCTGCTGTGTATAAAAGTTATGATACACGAGACATACTTGGAATTATGTTTGACCCGTGTGAAAGTCATTCATTCACTCCCTTAAATATTAATATGCTTATGAACCTTTTTAGCCTGCTACTATAAAACAAAGAATGAGGAATAAAATTTTGTGTTGGTCCTGCCATGAATATATCTTTCTGGTCAAATGTGCAGATTTTTATCATATTCCTTTGGTTTCAACAGAATGGGATGATCACAAATTCACTTAATATTTTTCCATGCTCAAATGTGTCTTGGGCATCTTGGCGATAGGGAAGCAATGTGATAAAATGGAAAAGGCACAGGATGGAACCACACAGATAGACTCGGGTTCAAATCTCTGGTCTTGTTACACCCTGGTGAGGCAGGGGTGTGAAGGGAGTTACTTAAAGTCTGAAAGCCTACCCGATGGGGTCATACTGAAGATGAAATGCGATGCCTTCTGCAAGGTGATCAGGCTGGTGACTTTAGACGAGTGACTTTGTCTCTCTGATTTTCAGTTTCCTCGTTTGGATAGACTAGGGTTACACACAGGCAGCTGAATGCACCCAACTCAGGTGCAGAGCAGGACTCAGCAAAGCATAGCTGCTTCCAGCTTGGTCATGCACATGTGCTCTCAGACCTCCAGGGGCTTTTGATCTGATTGGGAAAGTAGGAGGCACCAAACAAATGCTCAGATAGGGACACAGACTATATTCAGTTTTTAGTGGCACAGACACATTCTGCTTTTGCTTTAACATTTACTTCTATATATTTGTGGCTATAGTGTGTTGTTTTAATACATGCGTATACTACACAATGATTCACTTAAGGTGGACAACATTGTTTTTATTGTCCATTAGTCCACAACTTCTACTTCTCCTCCCCCACCACCCGCCCTTCCCTCCAGTCCTGCCATGAATATATCTTTCTGGTCAAATGTGCAGATTTTTATCATATTCCTTTGGTTTCAACAGAATGGGATGATCACAAATTCACTTAATATTTTTCCATGCTCAACTGTGTCTTGGGCATCTTGGCGATAGGGAAGCAATGTGATAAAATGGAAAAGGCACAGGATGGAACCACACAGATAGACTCGGGTTCAAATCTCTGGTCTTCTGTTACACCCTGGTGAGGCAGGGGTGTGAAGGGAGTTACTTAAAGTCTGAAAGCCTACCCGATGGGGTCATACTGAAGATGAAATGCGATGCCTTCTGCAAGGTGATCAGGCTGGTGACTTTGGACGAGTGACTTTGTCTCTCTGATTTTCAGTTTCCTCGTTTGGATAGACTAGGGTTACACACAGGCAGCTGAATGCACCCAACTCAGGTGCAGAGCAGGACTCAGCAAAGCATAGCTGCTTCCAGCTTGGTCATGCACATGTGCTCTCAGACCTCCAGGGGCTTTTGATCTGATTGGGAAAGTAGGAGGCACCAAACAAATGCTCAGATAGGGACACAGACTATATTCAGTTTTTAGTGGCACAGACACATTCTGCTTTTGCTTTAACATTTACTTCTATATATTTGTGGCTATAGTGTGTTGTTTTAATACATGCGTATACTACACAATGATTCACTTAGGGTGGACAACATTGTTTTTATTGTCCATTAGTCCACAACTTCTACTTCTCCTCCCCCACCACCCGCCCTTCCCTCCAGCCTCTGGTAACCATCATTCCACTCTCTATTTCTATGAGAACCACTTTTTTTTTTTTTTTAGATTGCATCTATGTGTGATATCATGGAGTATTTGTCTTTCTGTGCCTGGCTTACTTCACTTAATACAATGGTTTCCAGTTCCATCCATGTTCTATCTGTGTTGCTGCAAATAGTAGAATTTCTTTTCTTTCTTTCTTTCTTTTTTCTTTTTATAGCTGAGTAGTATTCCATTGTGTATATAAACCAGTTTTTTAATCCATTCATCCATTGATGGGCATTTAGATTGATTCCATCTATTGGCTATTGTGAATAGTGCTGCAATGAACATGGGAGTGCAGGTGTCTTTTCAATATATTGATTTCATTTACCTTGGGTATATACCCAGTAGTGGGATAGCAGGGTCATGAGGCAGGAACCACCACACTGTTTTCCACCATGGCTATACCAGTTTACACTCCCACCAACAATGTAGGAGAGTTCCTTCCTCTCTGCCTCCTTGCCAGCATCTGTTATTTTCTGTCTTGCTGATGATAGCCATTTTAACTGAAGTGAGATCACAGTCTAGGTTTTGCTCAGCCTAGAGAAGACAAAATTCAGAAACTGCTGAAGTTGCCAGGCTCATAGGGATGGGAAAGCTAAGCCTCAACAGACCGTGAAGGGCTCTGAAGGATGAATAATGCAGTTCTAAGAGGAAAAGGAAAGAACGGCTTTCCAGGAAGGAGAACTGCACAGGCAAAGGCAAGAGGGTGGGGACGAATCCAGCTGCAACTGCACAGGGGTCGTGGTAGGGAGTGGTGGGGAAGGGGTGCGGGAAACTGGAGGCTGGGCAGCAGAGTTCTTTTTATAGCTGAGTAGTATTCCATTGTGTATATAAACCAGTTTTTTAATCCATTCATCCATTGATGGGCATTTAGATTGATTCCATCTATTGGCTATTGTGAATAGTGCTGCAATGAACATGGGAGTGCAGGTGTCTTTTCAATATATTGATTTCATTTACCTTGGGTATATACCCAGTAGTGGGATAGCAGGGTCATGAGGCAGGAACCACCACACTGTTTTCCACCATGGCTATACCAGTTTACACTCCCACCAACAATGTAGGAGAGTTCCTTCCTCTCTGCCTCCTTGCCAGCATCTGTTATTTTCTGTCTTGCTGATGATAGCCATTTTAACTGAAGTGAGATCACAGTCTAGGTTTTGCTCAGCCTAGAGAAGACAAAATTCAGAAACTGCTGAAGTTGCCAGGCTCATAGGGATGGGAAAGCTAAGCCTCAACAGACCGTGAAGGGCTCTGAAGGATGAATAATGCAGTTCTAAGAGGAAAAGGAAAGAACGGCTTTCCAGGAAGGAGAACTGCACAGGCAAAGGCAAGAGGGTGGGGACGAACCCAGCTGCAACTGCACAGGGGTCGTGGTAGGGAGTGGTGGGGAAGGGGTGCGGGAAACTGGAGGCTGGGCAGCAGAGCCTTGGTGATAAGCAGGTCATCCCGCAGATGGCTCCAGGGCACAGCGGTAGGTGCCTTTTACCATGATCAGGTTCAACAGATCCAGTTAAAACTGCTAATAATTGCAAACGTCCCCACTCCCATGGACACTTGGTGGTCTCTTGGTGTGAAACTTACGCTCTGTCTCCTCCTCTCTGATTCCAGAGAGCATTGTGGTTTCTATCCATACCAGCTTGAGCAGTATGTAGACAATTTATAGTTTACAGGGATTTCCCGCACACCCATATATGTTTTCCACTGAAGTCTGTGCTTTTTCCTAGACCCACCCGAATTCCAGAGCATGGCTCACCCACAAGCCAAGTTCATAATCTTTCTCTTTGTCACTCTCTTTTCCTTATAAAACAAAGAAAGTTACATCTTTCTGAATCATCTATGTATTTTTAACAGAAAAGTAAAAAGAACCTTAAGGAAAAAAAAAAAAAAACACACAAGAGTAATTTCTGATTCAATCTGCATTGAGAACAACAGTTGTTTCTTGAGGCGAACCCAGTAACCTAGCTCCTCTACACCTCAACTCTTATTCACTCAAGAAGTTTGGGTGGCTATGGGGCATAATTCCTTCTATAAGGTAAAAAAAAAAAAAAAAAAAAAAAAGCTGCTTGAAGATTTTGTAAGGGTGGTGACTAGACTCTGGACTTCAGGCTTTCTTCATAAAGCACGGGTTTTTTTGGTTTTGTTTTGTTTTGTTTTTAAAGCAGAACTGTATAAAAGGGGAATCAGCTCCTGAGGAGGAAAGTGGAAATCATCTTTGCAAATCATTTTGAGAATGCTTGTCCCTACTGATTCATACAATGAGATGGAAGTGGTTTCCCCAACACTTTCAAGATAATCATCTCATTTAACTCTCCTGTTGTCCCTATGGGAGGAAATACTTTGATTTTGACAGATGAGAAACTAAGTCAGGTGACTTGCAGAGGCTCACCCAGTCTGTAAGTGGAGACTCCAATTCAGGGCTTCTATGGCCAAGTCTCAACTTCTCTCGCCAGCTGCCTTAAGGAAAAGACTGCGTTCAGTCTTGGTGTTGGGAAGGAGGGTGGTGAGGGGTCAATGGAAAGAGTGGGGGCTCAGAGTGAAGAGAAGGAGCCCACCTCTGCTGGTCATGCTCCACATGCCCTCAATGTGCTAAGAAACTAGGAACCAACCGTAGTGTCCCTTCTCCAAAGGTACTGTGGCCAGGAGTTGGCACACCTGGAATTCACATCTGGGAATGCTGGATTCCAAAGTCCAAAGTTTCTTTTCACTCTTCTGCATCTCTTCTTCTATCAGGTTTCAAGTATTCTTATCATACATCTGTATTCCTCTATCCAGAAGTTTCCAAAATGTGTTACTCATTTGACTTTTGCAAAGAGAATTAAGGCTGTGGTTTTTTTTAAATCCACCTACATATTTTTCAAAACCAATACAGTGCTTTCTATTTTGCTGATGTTTGACTTAATCAGAGTATGGCCCTGAAAAGCCAGAAGACAGCCCCAGCCACACACACTCTAGACTGTTGCAGGTTCAGAGGCAGCAGCAGCGAGTGTTCTGGAGAGAGCTGCATGGTTTCCCCGTCCTCTCTCCATCCTCATTTCATCTTTGTCAGGTCCTGTTTGTGTTCAAAAGATCACCAATCTTATGAAAGAATAAACTTGAAAAGTCTTCCTTTAATCATTGCAGTAATTAGCAAATTTGGACATCACATTATCTTTCCCTTTTTATTAGAAACACACTCAGAACAGGATTGCTGGTTATTCAAAGCTTTCCAGAAAAATAAAGCACAGGTATTCATCTGGTTCTGGAGTGGCTTGAGTTGCTGGAATCTTCCATCATGAGTCCAGTGATTATTACAGTTATGACTCCAGATTATGTGACTCTGGGAACACAGGTAACCACCTCTCCAAGCTAAGCATTTACTTCTTAAATCATGATAGGCTTTCATTTGTTGAATAATTCAATTGACATTAAGGGGGAAAGAGAATGGGTTACCCACACTTAGACCAATAGAGACCAGAAACTCTCCCCATTAACAGGTTTACAGCAGCATCCTCCAGGCCCCTCAGGACTCCACTTCGCCAGCCCCACGATCGTCTCTCGCTTCCTCTGGCATTTTGTCTGGGGCGTGAGTGGGCAGGGAAGCTCTCCGCCACCGTCAGAGCTTCCACAGCTTCTCCCCTTCAATTCCTAAACTTGCTTAGGACCTCCCACCTTCTCCGCTTCTCTAACACATGCATCAAGGGTGGCGCTATTGACCACATTTTCCAAACATCCTTACTGTGGGTTGCTCCTGGGCCAGAAGACTCTGGCCTTCTGTGTCTGTGACAGTTCATTCTTGGTTTGCTTGGTGGATTTTTCTTCTCCTCTGCTCTACCTAATTATGTTCCCCAAGGTCTTGTGCTCATCCCGTGTTATTTTCTCTTTGTATTCTCTCTTACCCTCTTCACCATTCGTAGTCCCATAACTTATTTAATCGTTGCTCACCAACAGCGTCTCCTCAGAGATCCCACTTGCGTTTCCAACATTCCTTGAGACATTGTCCTAGAAAACTTCTCAGAACTGGCTTGTCAAAAACTGAATTTATATTATTCTTCAGTCAATTCTCCTGATTTTTGGCTCCTAACCATGGCATCCTTGTCTGCCTCCTCTCCATCTTTAAAAACCTTCACTCTGGCATTCAATCTAGTGCAAGCTCCCAGATTCCACCTGCTCGATGCATCCTGCACATATGTCTCCCCTGCCCCTTTCTGGGTCTTCATTCTTTTCACTCAGCCTCTCAAAATACCCTTCTGACTAGTCACATGGCCGTCATGGCCACACTGATATTTCTGATGTGTAGCTCAGAACCCAGAAAACCAAATCCATGGTGACTCCTCACTGCCTACCAAATGAAACCACAAACGATCCTTCCCAACCAGCCTCTCCTGGAGCCTTGCCTCCCCCAGCAGAGTGCTTAGGGATGTGGCCTTGCTTCAGAGGCCAGCGTCACCCCTTAGGAAGCCTGTGACCATCAGCAAGTTACTTAACCTCTGCACCTAGAGCTGTGGCTGGATTTCCTGGGCAGTCAGCAGTGTCAGCGCCAACAGCCTCCTGACGGTCATCATCCTTCACTTTCCCTTCCCCGGAAGCCTGTGACCATCAGCAAGTTACTTAACCTCTGCACCTAGAGCTGTGGCTGGATTTCCAGGGCAGTCAGCAGTGTCAGCGCCAACAGCCTCCTGACGGTCATCATCCTTCACTTTCCCTTCCCTGCAGTACGCTGTGCACAACGCCTGCCCCCCGACTCCCCAGCTGGCCAACCCCACACATGTTATCCTCCCACCCTCGGAGGCTTCCCCTCCCTTTCCTGACTCTGAAATCCTCTTCATTCCCTAAGATTCGGGTCAAATGCCCTGATGCCTCTTCCAGCCATCCCAAAAGGAACTGCTCTTTCCTGCTTTGACTCTCCCCAACCCTTTGTTAGGCCCCTCATTTAATTTTCATCATGTTCTGCCAGGCACCACAGCCGTCCTTGTGCACTGGGTATTATTGTTACTATCTCTCCACCTCCACTCCTGTTCATACCTCTTCCCAGCAGCAGCCTGGAGGTTCCGTGAGATCAAGGACGAAGTCTTCTTGGTCAGGCTTCCTACCAGGCAAGACCTCAGCAAGAGTGTGCTGGTGGAGATGCCTGAGGGTTAGAGCCTAACTGTCCCAATCTGAATGAGGGCTGATGAACAAATTCACTAATGTACATTTCTGCCCACTATAGGGCTAGCAAGTCAGACCATTTCTTTAGATACTGAAAACTAAACAAAGTGCTGTATGGAAAGCATAGTTTAGGGAACACGCCCAGGACTAGACAAGTTAATATCCATAATTACAAAATTCATATTTAAATATACAAACCCTCATGCAGCCTTAAACTCTGAAATGCCATATACTGGCATAGGCTGTTCCTAGCAGGCATGAAATGTATTTGATGGTAATCACAGAATACGGGCTCTTATAAATTTTAGTCCTATAATATTCCACCTTTAAAATAGGTAAATTCTAGAAAATTGTCTTTAACCTAAAGTTTAAAACACATTGAGAGCCAAATACCTTTATTGCCACAGGTATGCTAACAAAGCCCCTATCTAAACATAGCATTTGAAGTAGACTGAAATGATGCTAATTTTGTTGCTTCCTGGCTTTGCCTGTTGTGAATCAAACCACCCCTTCCCACCCCAGGACTGCAATAAAATCTTTCTTTCCTCTCTTTCCTTTGTTTTCCTCCCCAGGATCAAACTTGCAGCCCATGCTTCCATGCTGAACCCTGACGGCTCTGAATTTACTTTTCTGTTTTATTTCAAGTTTCTTCATTTTTTGCATTCCAGAATACTCTGCCTGTTTTCTGTTTTTCCTCTATCAGGGTCACATAACTACTATATTGTAGCCACCCGGTTCCCTGTTTCTTCTCACTCATGAAAGATGTTTCCCTCCTTAATAACCCCACTACACAATTCTAGCAGCCAATTTATCACTTTGTGATGTTCATCGAGGGAGAACACACACCAGTTAGTGGTTTTCAGATATACGTATTTTCAAAACACTTCAGATAAAAAGATCTATGTTGTGTGTTTTTGAGATGAGATAGATGTAGGTTCGTGCTGCAAGTGAAATGTAATTAGAGCAAAAATTATGCCTTTTATATCAATGCACATGGATTCAATAAATAGTGCCTGGGGAATTCCTCAGGCCAAGCTCAGGAGCACAAAGGAAGAATCAAATAAAACCTCCACTGTCAATGAGTTTGCAGCCCTGCAGGGTAGAAAGATAAGAGAACAGGCCATTGTAAAGTCAGGCCAGGGGAATGAAACCAGCTATATCCAGGAATGGGGAGGGAATTCTACTCTGTGACAGCACTTTTTTTTCAAACACTGTTTAGAGGGTAATTTTTTTTTTTTGATACTTAATCTTTAATATGGTCCTTAGGTTGAAACTGTAGATTTTAAATTTATTAAACAAGATACTGAAAGTAAAGCACCTTTGTATTATGATGTTGTTGACATTGGAATATTCTCTCTATACCTACACAATTAGTTTCATTGTGAATGTTTTAGCTAAATACACACCCACTGTGCCTTTGTCACTTGTGTATGTATGCCTCTGTGTGATATAGCTCACTCTCTGTTTATAAATTCTTTCCACAGACTTTTGAAAATATAAATAAGTCAGGGCGGGGTTCTCCTTCCTCCGTATTTGGAGCAGCCAGGTGCTCCAGGGCTCATATGTTTTCTTCAAAACCTAGCAGGCGTGCAGGAATGAGGTTAGTGGGGAGAGTGCAGATAATGCCACATTTTATGACCTTTCAAAGCAAAGGATAAACTTTTCAAATGTGTTCTTAAAAAGTAGGAATAGACACAAAGGATAACTTAGGAAGTAAGAGAGTAATATTCAGAAAGTCGACCTTGTATTCTTTGGCAATGAGGACTAGGAAAGAGCAAGATATCAATCTGCAAATATTTGAAAATGCAAACATCTTTGAGTGAGAATATTACTTGGCCTGGTAGGCATGGGGTTAGCAAGCATTCATACAGAGAAATGACATTGTTAACTGCCATCGGAAATTGGGAAGGGCATTACCTGAGGGGAAAAGAGGGAGACTCTTGCCAGATGCGCAGATATTTCACTGAGGCAAACCTCAAGTTCGTTGAAGGAGACACATGTGGTTGACGCATTCACTATCATTCTAGGGTCTAGGCTCATGACTAGTGTGATGTTGTCTGGGTTTTAAGCTGAGGGCTTTCAAGTGGAAAATGTGCACCACTAATTTCAATACCCACATTCTCTGCTGTAGGAAATACAGATCTGATAGCATCTTACCCTTGGGCCTAGAGGTTCAGCCTCAGTACAAGAATCTGCTATTCTCAACAACATGACAGTGAAATGGGAAACCTTCTAGATACCATTCAGAGCAAGTTTCCATATACCACCAATCATGAGTTATGTATGAGCATGATTATTTGTTTTTTTGGCTAATCATTTCTCAGAGTTACTTAGAGAGCAGCAGCAGCTAAAATTTAATTAATAAATTAATTCCACCATTCATTCATGGGACAAGTATTGGGCCTTTATCCTGTATGACGCAGGGTGGATTTACCATGCAGAGAATGAAACTCCTGCTTCAGGGATCCTCACTTGCACAGGCCCCTCCAAAACCTTGACCTAACTTTACAGTCATAATTTTGCATTGTCTTCCTTTAAAAACGCCCCCAGACTGTGCAATCTTCAAGCTCCCTAAAATCTCGATCCGCCTCTGGGTACAGCACTGGAGAAGACACACAGGAATTTCATAGCCATCAGCCCAACAGCAGGGCAGCTCCAATTGGAACAGGACATGGATGAAACACAAACCCAGGCCACCTGGGTCCTCCACACCCTGGGAATCGGGTTCCCTCTGCAATGTTCTTTTTCTGCCTCACACCCTTTCTACTTCAATGACCTGTTGATGACTCTGAGGATTAGGGTGATCTGTGATCCCGGGGACATGGGAGAATCACGATGTCATTTACCCCAAGTTCCAAACCCTAAACAAGGGTATGAGTGACCCATGCTGCCCTGTGACTTTTGACTGGCCACCACAGAAGGGCCTGTTTGCTTCATTTAATGGGAATCACTGTGCATCTAGATCACTCTGAATTTGAGCTGCAGGGTCATGGGGAAGAACCAGGAGAAACCTCTTTAGGCCTCAGTCCCAAAGTAGTGTAGACATGCTCCTCCAACTCACTGCTTTCTCCTGGACACAACCGGGTAGCTGGCACATGTGAGTTTTATACCAAAATCCAAAACCTCATCCTTCTTCTCACGTATCTGAGCATGATTGATCAGGTGACCCTGATGCATCTTCATATGTGAAAAAATATCTGTAATTTTGTGCTATCAAATTTTAGGTCTAGAAGCACAGACTGTTCTGGAATTAGGCCGTGTGTGAGCTTCTAGAGCCAAACTGTATTGCGGAGACTATTGGCTTACGATGGCATCAAACAAAATGCAGGTACATAAACTCCTCACAGAGCTCTGACCTTTTCTTTATGAAAAGAGCACAAACGTTTTGGACTAAAAAGCCCTGGGAATGGGTAGAATTTGTTATGTGGATTCCAGCTGCATTACAACACATTGGCGATCCTTCCTCGATTGTCTGAATTAATCCAGAGAGCATTTCGCAGAGGCTACATTTGCCAGCTTCAGCTTTCCCTTGCCTTTTAACAATAGAGTCTACTTCCCCCCCCCTTTTTTTCCTCATCTCAACAAAGTAACAATTAGTAAATAAACTTCTTTCTCAGAACCTTTATTTATAAATTAGTAGTTGTCTTCTCTCCTTCTTTGCCCTCACTTCTGCCTTTAATGGTGGGGAGCAGGCTCCCTTCTCTCCTTTAGTTCAGAGGAGGTTTGGCACTTCTGGCACTGCTCATCTCTGAAGTCACTATCTGGTCACACAGCCTTTTACCTGTCTATAAAACTGGCACCAGAGAACTACCTGAGCAGCAGTAAAGAGCCAGGTATGTTGGGTCTGACCTGTTCCTCCCAGGGCACTGCATCCTTGATAGACACAGAGCAAGACTGCTGTCAGTTTGCTTTGTCCCTCTGCAATCTCAGTACCCAGCCCTGCCCCACCACGTCCCACCCTCTGACCACTCCCAAAGCCCCACTCCTGAGGTAGCTCTTACAAGATCAAGGTGAAGGGCAGAAGAGAGAGAACAGATAACCGCCTCTGTCTGACTTGCGTCTGCATTTGCCCAGTAATAAAGCAACAAATGCTTCTTTGCAAACATAAAAGCTAGCATGAACTCCTGCAACAGCTTCCTGACTATTGTTAGAGTAGAGTTCTTTGTACTTGAAAGAAGAATTAAAACAGCACATTTGGAGATACCCAACTTACTCCAGTGTGAAATGCTTGAATTGTTGCAGGGGCAAAGACAGCAGTGGCATTACTCATATGTTAAAGATGGAAGGAAATGATTAGGGAGGTTTATGCACCTTGAATACTTGTTCCCAGAGGCTAGTCATTTCAACCGAGCCATGCTTACGGCTCATTCCCTGGACAGTTACATTGGCTCTAAGATTCTGATGCATCCGCCACACAAATACATTCTATCAACAACCCTGGATTCTGAAGCAACGTACACAAGGAAGTCAGAGGGCTGCCCCAGGTCTCTGACAGATGAGAGAGGACAGGGCAGGAAAGGGTATTTCAAGTACAGTGTATTTGACACTCACTGATTAAGTCCAAAAAATATTGCCTCTCTATTTGGCGCCTAAAGCCACATGTTAGTGGGTTTTCTTGTACAAAGCATGTGTTGTCACTCAGGTATGCAATTACACACACACACATGCCATAAAACAAGAAAATGCAGCCCTTTCAAGCTTCCCTCTACACAAAAGCAGAGCGAGAATGTGCTCAGCTCTGGGGGAAGCAGCCAGAAGACCTGCTTGTGTTGGCCCTGGGACGGCTGGCGTGCAGGGTCTTGCTCTCCCCCCCCACCCCCCAATACGGGCTGTCGGCACTGGTTATACGTGTGAGGAGAGGAAATTGGGGAAACAGCCCTTTCTGTAAAATGACCACAACTGTTGGTGGGAGGAAGGAGCCCGCCCTGGGACGGCTGGCGTGCAGGGTCTTGCTCTCCCCCCCCACCCCCCAATACGGGCTGTCTGCACTGGTTATACGTGTGAGGAGAGGAAATTGGGGAAACAGCCCTTTCTGTAAAATGACCACAACTGTTGGTGGGAGGAAGGAGCCGTAAGAGGGAGGGAGGACTTTTTAGAGACTTGTTTTCCTTGAGCAACCAGAATCACAAAATTCAACTACGTCTTTTTCTTTAAAGCCCCCAAACTGCTCATGTGTCTACTTAACTCAGTGAAGCAGTGTCTGTTCCATCATTTGATTAGCACTTCTGAGATACGACTACTGGCCATTTGGTTAAACTCTTCTAGTTTCCAGCCTGTTGTGACTTCGCAGTCACTCCCTGGATGGTCATTTATCATACTCGCATCTGCAGCTAGGGGAGGAGAAAAACTGCTAAGAAATAAAAACCCAAGAAGGTGTGGGAAGAACAGCGCTTGGGGACACTGTGTGTGGGGTAAGTGCTCACTTGTTCAGCTGGAAGTCTCCAAGATACTGAGTTTTCAAAAAATAAAGACATTCAAAACTGCAGTATATTTTTTGTGACACTTTTCTTTTGATTTTTAAGGCAATTTTAAATTGGGGAGAATTTATCACCTAAGGCTATTACTGATTGATTCATCACCTAAGGCTATGACTGCTTGTTTAAGCATTCACAAGAGAGGATAAAATGGGATAGGATCTGGGATAACAGTTGATTATGTGTGATCTGCAGGTTGAAAAAAAAAAAAAACCTTTTCAAATCACAATTTTTTTCTAAATCCTTCCTATAGCTCAAGGAAAACAGAGATTAAGATATGTTCAGGTAAAAAGAAATAAATCTAAATGTTTGAATTGAGTGGTACAAGTTTTGGTCTTTAGTTTTTCAAAATTAAATGCTGCGTTTTGTTGTAAGTTTTCTAACCTGTGACTTAAGAAACTGTGAGGTGAAGAAAAGTCTGTTGAACAACAAATTCTTATTTCCCTCAGGCGACAAAATGCGGAAGTGCAGAGGAGAGGAAAGTAGGCTTTACAGGAGCAATGTGGCAATTTCACCCAGCACGACATTTATTAGCTGAGAATAGTCTAAATGCACATGAAATTATACAGATTATAAAGCATTATCCATGGGCCGTGAACAAAGTTAATAATCTTTCCAAAGTCAGAATTGTTTACATTCCTTATACCTACCACAGCAAACTTACATAACTTTTTTTTCTCATAAGGATAGGTAACAGATTTAAAATGTTCTGGTGAGGTTTCGCCTTACAGCAACCTAAACTGATTTCTCCACCAACAAAGGAAAATAACTGCTGGAGAATTAGCCAAAGAACTATGTAATTACTGAAAATCAATAACAAACTTGCTCTGACAGACACTATGATAGAAAAACACTTGCAAAGAGAAGTCGGAGGAATTTTTTTCTCCCAAGATCTAGATCCCTTACACCCAAAGCAAACAAGACAACATCTGGATATTGTTTCACAGGCAAGAATAAAGCACTTTTTTTTTTTTTGCCCCATCATTAAGTAAAAACCCGTTTCCACATGCAAACAGCACTTGTAAATTCCCCCAGATAAGCCTGGACGTCTTGAATGATTTAAGCAAGTTTTAAAAGAATCACGACTTTTTCGTTACCTTTAAAAGTAAAGTTTTTCAAAAATACCTCCAGCATGCTCTATGGTCCAGTGTTGACAGAAGCGCGTGACTCTTACCTGCATAGACGGATGAATGCCGATTCCTGGCTGGATGTGAAGCTACGACCAGGCAAAGAAATGATCAGCCAGGGCAGGTTGCCTTGAGAAAGGTAGGTGTTTAGGTTTCTCAAAATGAAGAAAACGCTCTCGCTGTTCACTGTCAGTCAAAAACAAGTTGGTACAAGTTTGAGTAGGAATTACCTGAAGGAACTGAAGACAGAAAGAAGGAGATTGGGAGAGATTGGGCGGAGGAGGGAGGGACATAGAAGGAGGGAGGGAGGAAAGGAGAGAAAGTGAGAGAGAGAGAGAGAGAGAAGGAATCTGAGAAAGGAGCCCATGATGTCAGCAGGATCTAGGATCTTAAGGAAATCTACAGACCAGCACAGGATTCTAATGGGTACCCAGTCCCGAGCTCTCCAAACACCTGTGTAAGAGGAAACTGATACCCTTTTAAAGAATGCCAGTTAATATTTGAAGAAACTTGGGCAACTCTTATCAAAGCTTTTTTTAAGGCCCCTTTGCTTAAGTAAACTATAAATAAATAGCCAGATTATCTTTCTAGCAATCTCTCCTTTACCCTGTGTTCTCTCTTTCTCTTCCCTCTCTCCACCCCAAATGATTATTAACAAAAATCTCTGCTTCCTGGGGAAATCTGGACAAACCCACACAAACTATATCTGTATCAAATACACTTAAGCAAAATGTTACAGGGGCAACTCGTGTTTTGAGTTCAGCCCCCACAGTGCCATGTTGATTTTTCTATCACCTCTGTTTTCCCTTTTGAAAAAAACATAAGTTGGATAGTTATGGATAAAATTGGGTTCTTTTGGATCATGGAAATTGGGCTTGGGGATACATGTTGGAATCTAGGTTTCAGCATTCTTGTACAGAGTCCGGCATTTTTATGAGAAGTGGTCAGAATTCCATCCTCGAAGCTGACGTCTAGGGGGAAATCTTTCGATCTCTGGAAATGGAGTCAGGGAGCTTCTTTCAGGAATGCGGTCATGTGTTCTTCCTAAGCCAAGGGGTCTTTTGCAGGCTTCATGTCAAGGGAAGCCAGTCCTAGGCTTGTTCTTGTGCTTTCCCAGCCTTCTCATGGCCAAAGTGCATGGCGACCCTTGTAAATCCTAAGAGATGGGGTGTTTTTCCCACGGGGACTTTCCCTAACCAAACACTCCACACCAGTTCAAAGACAATGCCCGGAGAAGCAGGCTCTCTGTCACAAAGGGGACAATGACACAGTCACATGTCCTTTGCAGGGGCACCTCAGCACAGCCAGGCCCCCTGCATTGGTGTAAATTGGGGGTGGGGGGAGCGGGTGAGGAGTGTCTTGGTTTTGTCAGAAACGAGTGATACTTCCTCTCCTCTGCGTTCTGGGCTCCACACTTCACCCTGGGTACAGCTGCTGCTCTTCTGTGGGCTTGAAGTAAATGTGGGTAGGAAGGAGTAGGGTGTCATTCTGCTTTCCAGGGGAGCGAAGGGCTGAGACCTCATTTTTCCTTCCCCTGCCTCCTGATTCAAAACCCAGGACATAAATCATTCCATTTCCCTGTTCTCCAATGGGAACAGTGCACATCGGTCTGCTCGCTGCCCCTCTTTTCCTGGGAAACAAGGGGCTTCTTTTCATCTTGGGAGTGTAAGTAGTGGCCCTTGATAGGAGACGTGGGCTCCCAGGGGCTCAGGGCTTCGGAAAATGAAGAAACCACTCAATCTTTGAGCTTCCTAAAGCTGGCACAGTCTTACTCCAGCTATCTACAATCAGATCTCACCCAGGGAGGTCCTCATCTAATCTGGTTTCAATCCAGCCCTGTGCCTCAATGCCCCCTTCTCTTTTGCATGTCACTTACCACTGTCTGAAATTGTCCTCTCTTTGTCATTTATTGTCTGTGCCCCACGTTAGAGTCTGACCTGTCTCATTCACTGAGCATCCTTCCAGTGAGACCTGGCATGTTGTAGTCCCTCAAAAAAATTTTTTGTCAAGTGGATGGATAAAAGACTATAAATGGAGAATATGATTTGTTACAATTTAACTTTAATTCTCATCTTCTTATATTTCATGAGTATTTCAGCCTCAGCTTTAATTAGTAAACTAACATTTGAACATTATTCCTCAACTTATAAAACTCTTTCAGAAACATTATTAATTCCATGCTCAGACCAAAATGTAGGCATGATTAATCATATCTTAAGGGCAAGGAAATGAAAGCCAGAGAGGGTAAGTGATTTTTTGCAAAGTCACAGAGCTACAAAGTCATGAATTGAAGCTCAAAACAGTTTTTCTGACTCTCAGCCCATGCATTTTTCATTATTCTACATTTTTCTCAAAATAGTCTATTGTGGACATACATATGCATGTGTAAATTTCTTTGAGCATCAAGCAATATGCTACATGAATTATAATCATAGTTTAATACCTTGGCAAGTTTTAGTTCTTGCAGGACCATACATAGGAGAGCTGAGCTGATATTCAGATCACAATTGATATGATATTCATAACTGATATTGATATTCACAACACAGTCTTAAGGGTGATGAGGGAAGAACTTTAGTTCAAAGTAGTGTGAATTCACTTACAAATTTAAGTGTTAAGACAATATTTTTCATTTTGGTGAAGTTTACCTACTTTTGTTTTTGTTTTTTTCACTTGGTTATGTGTCAACAATTGGGTCTTGAGGTTGCAGATCTGACAGAATTCCCAAAAGAAGGTGAGGAATTGTAAATGCATGACTGAAGCATTGAGAGGCGAGTGGGAAAATTCTAGAATAAGCATCTGAGACTTCTGTCACAGAGGACGGGCTTTTGCTTGTTTTGATAATTGAATAATCTAGGTATTTCTGGAAATTTATGAAGCTAACTGAGGGAAATAGGATAAACTATTAATACTGACAAAAGATATTTTGTGTCACCCAATCTCCTTCCCATCGAGTAAGTAAAATCCACTTCGCAACCGGTTTCTAAGGGGTGGGAACCTACTGTATAAGGTTACATGAAATAACATAGCTAATCACTTTGTAATTGAAGATGGGTGATGTTACTGATCTTTTAGCCTAAAACAAAAACAAACATGAATGATGATTCAGTAAATCATGTTTCTTTCTTTCTTTTTTCCCCCAGTTAATGGAAAGCAATATTCTTACATGTGTCAGATTTGAATAGAATATACACCTAAAAGCCTGGATTTTTATCCAAAGTTTTGAAAAGACATCTGAATACTGAGCAGAAAAGTTCATAGGAACCAGCTTTTTCAAGACAGCCATTTACCAAGAATAATTTCAAAAAAAAAAAAAAAAATGCTACCACACTTCCAATTCTCATCTTGGCTTGAATCAAGACAAAAAATCTTAAAGTGTGATGAGAGGGAAAAAAATACATTTTACCTTTGAATAGATTTTATTTAAGTTGGGTTAGACATGGAGCTATTTATGGGAGGCTCTGTCAGTTCTTAAAATTCGTCGGAACCTCCCATGACTCCACTGGCTTAACAAGCCCTCTGCAGGTGCAGTACAACATGGCCAGGTGCCTCCTGTTTGCTTCCACATTCCTATCCCAGAGGCATTTACAATGCCCCCCTTGAAATGTAGGTGAGCCGCAGAGAATAAAATGTGCCCATTTTAGTCCTTTCAAGACTCTGCAGGCCACAAGCAAGGACCTGCTTGCCTTTGCCATTCTGGCAGGAAGCTTGTAAGAAAGGGAAAATCTTGTCTTCTCTAGAAGAAGACACCGAGACAGGGATGCATGCTCAATTTATTAAAGAAGTGCTCCTGGAAGGAGCCCAAAGGGGTGTGGGGGAAGAAAAGCAAGGAGGGAATAAGCCAGGAGGCAATTTTAGGCCAAGGCCAAGTGCCAGTCCCCACCTTACCCTGGGGGAGTTCTGGAGTGAAGATAGCATCCTAGGTAAGGGAAATGGGTTTTCATGATCCCACCCAAGTCGGCCCTTGGCTAAGAGCAGAAGGGGTGATAGGGGCATGCAAACTCCTAAGTGCTCTCACTTTCTGCATCTGCAACAGAAGTGGCTCCCATTGGCAAGGGCAATCTGCGTAGATGGTTGTAGGAGCTGCAGGTCATTAGAAGTAACACGCACACAAAAGCACAGAATGAGCACCCCAAAGTGGTGAAGGGAATTCAAGGGGACCTGGGAAGACCACCAGCAGCATCGACTGCAATTGTAACCCTGTGAACGTTGGTGTGATTTCTCTTGCATTGATGCCGGTACTACCCCTTAACATGCCCCCCTCACTCCCTCAGCACCCCCACCCCACCCCCACTACTCCATCAGTTCCCAACCAAAACAACATCAGGAATCTCAGCAGTAAAATCTGGAATTCAATTTAAGATACACATGATCTTATTGTGCACATGGTGGTTTACTCAAAGCACCAGGAGGATCCCAACAGGGCCTTCTTATCACTAACACAACCCTTTGTCACTGATACTATGTCAATTTAGTTTGATTAGTAACTAAATTGGATACTTTCTCTTTGCTGGGTTACAAAGACCCCACAGTCGCTGCAATGTGCAATACAGCTTGGCAGAAAGACAGATTAATAGCTCACTATAATAGAGTGTAATAAGTGCTATATGATCAAACTATTCTAGAAGCCCACAGGAAGAGCAATTAATTCTGCCTGGGAGCTTGAAGGTTATCTTCCAGAGGAACAATTGAGTTCAACCTACAAGACTTCCATTGGTAGACACAGAGAAGGGTTGTAGACATTCCAGGAGAAAGGAATGGAGCAAATAATTAAAGATTATTTAAATAATGATGAAAAGAGCCAAGTGACCTGAACCCTGGAGTAGCTTAACCATGTAGCTCTAACCTTAGCTTCACAGAGTTTAGACATCAAGAATTACAAAGAAAATGGCTTTGGTTATAGAATCGCCTGTCAACCTTCATCCCTTGGCGTTCCCTTGGGAGGAACAAATGGGACTGGAAGGGACCTCCAGCCTCCCACTGGAGGCTTCCCATCTTCCCCGGCCATCCCCAGCCCAAGCCATCCTCCTCAGGGAAACAGGCGGAGGAACAAATGGGACTGGAAGGGACCTCCAGCCTCCCACTGGAGGCTTCCCATCTTCCCCAGCCATCCCCAGCCCAAGCCATCCTCCTCAGGGAAACAGGCTATTTTAGGGCTTGTACACATTCCCCTTTAATCAGGCGGCACAAAAATTATCTAAAAATGCAAGTTACTTAATAGAAACGTCACCTCCAAGTCATTCCTCTGCAGAATAACCAACCATCCTGGTTTTCCCCAACTGCCCTTATTTTAATACTGAAAGTCTCACATCTTAGGAAATCCCTCAATCCAAGGAACATTGCCAAGGTTGGCCACTCTATTCCCGAGTGTCCTCAACTCTTTTGTAGTCAGCTGTTAAATGTTAAAAAATTAATTTGAAAATAAAAGTGTTAATACAGGCCTCATATCCTAACTTGTTAGCACTACATGGACATTTGATAGGGCATCTGTAAAATCTAACTTAAACTGGAAAATGTATACTTAAAAAGTTAGACACATGAAATGCCCTGCTCTGTGTAATAGAGGCTGGGCACCTTCCACCTTTAAGCCTCTGTGGAGTCAGCTGGTGATTCTAGGCCTCCATTGGCAGCATGGCTTTGGATCAGTGAGCTGCAAAGCACCCACTGACATTAACCCAGTGGTGATCCAGTTTCCTCTTGTCTTATTCAAATTGGACTTTATTGATTTAGCTGTAGTTGGTGAAATCTTACACCACATGTTAAACACACACAATTTGTTCCCTGTTCACTTCAGACAACGCTTTTTACTAAGTGAACTGTTTTGTGGCAATTCCCGTCACAGAAAGGTATACAATAATGACTGTTTTTCCTTGTCGACAGCATGGAATGGTAAATAGGAAATCAACATCTGCAGGATAGAGTTACCATCTCTAGCTGAATGCAACCAGAGTGATCCGCCTGCCTTTGAAAGCCTGACCAGGGAACTCAGCCGGCAATGTGTTGCGTGCTGGCTCGCATTTACGTTCCTCTTCTATTGCTGCCTTCCTGTTGTTTAACTGAATCAACTGTGCAGGTAAACTCCTAAGCCACACAGCAAGATATCTGTAGGCATGGGCCAAACAGTATTTAACATACAGTTGATTGATTCTGAACCTGACACTCCAAGAGCCATTCTTATAATATTTAAAATAGAGTATCATGGAAAATGTGATTATCACCCTGAATAATTTCAAAGATCAATTGGGGAAGACAAAGGTAGTGAATCATTCTACACTTTCGCCCATTTTCATATTTTAACAATTGGTCCTTGGTTGGTGACAAACTACATATTTCAGCTTTAAAACATTACTGAGTCAATGATGTGTCTCTCCTTCTGGGTTGGTGATATCAATGGATGGCCACATGTTCGATTCTACCTGCTGGACATAAGCACTGTCCTTCATCAAGTTCCATCAAACTGTCCAAGTTTTCTTCTCTGTAGGTCTCAACTGTTCTGACATTTCTTACCCTGATATTTTGATTCCTGAGCCTCTTTCCCACTTTTCCAGTTCAGTCCCTGGCCTCTTGAAGAACCCACTGGGTATACATAGTATGTTTTCTGGACCTTTATCTGTTTTAGCATTTAGTGATATCACCACGCTGTAACTCCCTTATTGTAACATACTGAATTACTTTCCTATGAATCCATACAGTTCCTACCTCTGAAAACCACATAGAAGAATGTCATCAAAACCCCAATTCTCCATCAATACCCCTATTTTTACATGGCCTAAAAGCAGGAAAGCCCAGAAGTCTCAGGACTCATCTTAGGTATTTATTATTAATAAGAGAACTGGGTAAATAACTAGGCTTTTTTTTTTTTTTTTTTTTTTTTTTACTTTGAGAGCTTTCTCCTTGAAAAATTGTAACTTTTTGCCAAATATTCTAGTTATTGTGGAAAAACTGAGCAATGCAAATTGGCTAAATTAAGTAATGTGAAAGATCTCAGCCAAGTTTCATAAATTCTAAAGGACTTCACACTTAGAAGCAGTATGAGTACAGAGAAACGTTGTGGAGTCTTGAAATCTCAACTATAGCTCCTGCCAGTTCCTCATCTGCCTTAGCAAACATTGCCTAGAGAATCCACTACAGTGTATTGAACAATAAATGGACTCGGAAGCAAAGCTGTCCCTGGTCATGCTGTTCAATCATTGCACTCACGTTGTCATGTACACGTGTACAGATCCTGGTGGCTTCAGCAGAGCAAAGAGATGATAATGAATGCCAATAAAAGGGTGTTCTTTTTTCTTGTTCTCCTTGACAGTCCAATCTGAAGAATAAAAGCTAGAGAACTGCTAGTGAGCCAAGATCAGGCTCCTGAAACAAAAGCCATACAGCCATTGATGCTTGGTGTTTGACAACACCTACACGGACTGGAAATGGAATAACTGGATTTTCTTTACTTCTCCCAGGGAGAAATGTTCTTGAGATTCCTCTTCACGCACTGATTCCTGATCACATGCTGGAGAATGCTTTCTGTCTCTGTCATCCATTCTGTTCCACTGGCTTTGGTTTGCCATTGTGGTCACCCTAACCCAGAACGAGGGTTGAATTATGCCTTGCTCTTCATCTAACAACTTTCACTGGAGAACTGCTGCTAATCACTGAGAGCTTGCCCCACTCAGTTCACTTTCCTTTTGAGATCTTGTCTTATTCACTGCTACTTAGCAGATAGCAGTGATTCCAAGGTGCAGCATTAAGGTTTATCAATCAGTAAATTATACTTACCTCCCAGAGAAGCATGCACACCAACAAGAATATTTGGATTATCAATCTAGATTTATCGCAATCTCTTGGGCAAACATCATTATGTTTTCTTTTTCAAATTTCTTAGTGGTGTATCTAATCTCACTAATCAGCTCTCATTTTATGGTGTGGAGACCAACAACAAAAAAATGAACCTGAAGTGTAATCCTTGCCTCGGGACACTGAATCATTATGCTATTTCTTTCTGGCAAGGAGTATAGTATAATGGGGCATGCAAGAGTGGGGTGGGGAAGTATAGGTTTAGTCTCAGCTGTGGATTCAAATTCTAGAGCTGCTACTTGCTGATTATGTAACCTGGGGCAAGTTAATGGACTTCTCTGAGATGGTCTTGGTGGTAGTGAACTGAGAAAAACAAATTTACCTCCCAGTGTTCTGACGCAGTTTCAATGAGGGAGGGCATGAGAGTTGTCCTGCATCCTGCGTCCTGTTGGAAGATGTGAGGGAGTGAAGTTCCATGGCGATGGTGGCAACGCCAGGGGCTCACACCCAGAAATGGACATGTGCAAACCCCTGTTCTAATAGCTAGGTTCTCGTTTCTCTCTCGTGTGTAAATTGTGGGACAGAGAAGCTGTGCACAGCGGTTCTTCCGAGGTCTGCTGTGTTTGCACCAGTCGTTAGGCAGAGCCCCTGAGCCGCCTTAAATATCTTAAGTGATTTGCATTCCCTGGAAGTGCTGCTGCACCTCCCTCCCGGCAGAGAAGTGTAGGTAGGGTTTTCTGGGTCTTATTCTATTTCTTTATCATCAAACCACTTGAGAAGACAAATAGTTTAGATTACTTGAATAAACAGAATTTAATTAGCTTGTTCCTAGGAAACTGAGCTTTATCACACTGACTTTCCTGAGGGGCCTTGCAGTGCAGCAATAAGCTACGAGGTTTATGCCACCTAGTTAAGCATTGTTCCCTGACTTTGGTTGGCCATGTGTATTCCCAGCAATCAATCTTGGTTATTGAAACTAAAATAAGATTTGACACTGCTCAGATACCCTTCTTTTCTTTGTTTGCTGATGAAGTGCTTATGCCACTTGGCTCAAGCCAGTGCCAGATATCACTAACGTGCTGATGTGTGCAAGAGCGGAGGTGGTGCAAAGATAGGGAAGGGCACATGTACGCGGTTTGCTGGTCCTGATGATGTAATATGCTCTTACTAGCAATAAGAACGTGGTGAAAACTTCCACTAGAATTGTAGAAACTCCTGTGGCAGGATCAACATGGGCTGAATTGGGAAGCAATGACATTTGTCAGTTCACTGAGTCCTAGAGATGGAATTTTAGTTAAGAGGAAAGCCTGCGTCAGCAAGGCTCTTTCTAGGGTTTGCTGGGTGTTGGGTTTCTTCCTCTGATTGCAGTGGGTGGGATGGAAAGCTTCTTTCCATAGCTGCACACACTGTATCATGTGCGTGCTTGTGGGGAACATGAAAAACATGGAACCTAGGCACAAGATGAAACAGAAATGACAACGGTGTGCCAATCTTCCACTATAAGGCTAACCTTACAAATGGCCGTACAGATTATACAGGCATACAGAGTAACAGAGAGTTCTTTTAACTCCACTGCTTCCTTTATCTGTCTATCTTTCTATCTACCCTTTCATTCATCCATCTATCTACATAGCATCTATCCATTCATTCATCCTTTATTTTCTAGTTTTATTATGCGAGTTTGTCTTTGTCTTTAAAATCGAAGGTCAGGATAATTTCCACCTTTAAAAGTCTCCTGTCAGAAGACCACAGTGCAAGTTTAGTCTCAAACATGCATTTATTCTGTTGTAAACAGCAAATCCCACATGTTAAATTTGCACAGTGGGACTGGTATTACCAGTCTGATAGATAACCAGGTCAATACATGTCCCTCTAACACTCACACAAACACACACAAACCATGCTGGCCAAGTAGCAAGTATTGTGGTGAAATCTTAGGAGAACACAAAAGGTAATTTACATCCTGAAGATTTTGTGAAATTTGCACAGTGGGACTGGTATTACCAGTCTGATAGATAACCAGGTCAATACATGTCCCTTTAACACTCACACAAACACACACAACCCATGCTGGCCAAGTAGCAAGTATTGTGGTGAAATCTTAGGAGAACACAAAAGGTAATTTACCTCCTGAAGATTTTGTTGAAATTCAGCTTGCTTTGTAATATATTTCCTCTTTATTTTTTGTTAAAATCAAGCATTGGAGAGAGTCATATGTTGTCTATATTGTTAACAATGATCTTAACTAGAATTTCAGAAATGTTCCCTCCAGATCGTTGTAACTCATCTCTTGACCCTCAGCAGATAGTGGGGAGTATGGAAATACCTGCATCCTCACATGAGCTGCAATGAACTCAAAATCAAAGGCAGCCCAGAATATGTAGGCCTGCATTCTACAGAAAGCCTCCTCCAAATGTTTGTCTTCATTGTTTGCTGACAGTAGCCAATACTCCTGAATCTAATTGAATTTAGCAACACAAAAAAACTCTAGTGAATTTACAGCTTCAAGAAAAATCAAGACGTTATTAGTGGACTTGATTCTTATTCTTGAGCCATTATCACAAACAAGGAAACCAGACCCTAACCTAGATACACTATTTTAGCCCTAACGACAATTGCTGTTCATTGAAGGTTTACTATAGGTCAGGAATTCGATTTAAGTGCTTTATGTCTACCACCTCATCTAATTATTATTAATCATTAAGTTATTATTCTACTAGTATATTGGCTATCATATTAACAAATCAGAGTCTATGAGATCAGTATTATTCTTCTCACTTTATAGACAAGAAAACTAAGTCTTATATTAAGGCCCTTTCGCAAGGTCAAATAGTGATCTGAGCAGCAGAGACTTAAATCTTGATTTCATTTCAACATTCACATGCCGAATCACCATATTACACAGCCATCCACGAATTCACAGTCTATGTGGGTTATTTCAGGGTTAACTGAGTTGCAGTAATGGCTGCAGTAATGGACAAGGCTGAAATAGCCAAAAATGAACACATGAATCAGGCAGCGTCCTGTTTGATTTCCAGCTGTAAACACCTTTCATCTTTTTTGTTTTGTTAAAAAAAATAAATAAATGGAATCACTTATAGGGTGGTCTCATAGCCTGGTTTCAGATATAGCCTTATGCAGAGGTTCCCAGGTGAGGACATTGTGGGTCAGCTGTTAAAAATGTTCCCTTGTGGTATTTTTCTTCTCAGGAGTATTTTTATCATCAAGATGTAAGGAAGCAGAGCAGTGGTCCTCACCCCTGACCATGCATTAGAATCACCCAGAGATATTTGTAAATTGAATTTCATTGGTCCGGGGTGGGGCCCGGACATCAATATTGTTTTTAAGATCCTGAGGTCATTCGAATGAAACCAGGGTTGAGAATCAGGGAGGCAGACACACAGAGAGGACGTTAAGAATCGAACCAGGAACAGGTAAACTCGGATTTGGAATCCAAGTCTCCAGCCCGTCCACCCTCTCCTCTGAGCCTTTGTCTCTGCCTTCCTTCTGTTTTCAGACCATGTGATGACAGTGCCTGTAGAAACCTTTTGCGGCCGTGAAGGTGGTTGTGCCTTTTCCTGCACATCCTGGATGAGTCAGCAACCCCCCTGAAAGGACCTCTCAGACCAACGATGCCCATGTGGTCATCTGCCTCAAGATGTGTCCAATTCCCTTAGCTAGCCCTTTGGTCTGCTCCCAGCCCACAATCTGGTTACTCTGGTTACATCTTAATAAGAAAACAAGAGATTACTCTTGGTCCAGAGTACCTACGGGTAGCCATTAGTTCTGCAAGTGACAACAAGACTAACCACCACTGTCTCATTAGCCACCAATGCTACTGACCCCGGGGGCCTGGGATGAGACAGTTTTCTGGGGGTCAAAGGAAGATGTTCTACCCCCAGTTTGCCTGAGTCATTTGGAACTGGGGTGTGCAGGGACTAAGATGGACCCAGAGATGATAATCTTTTTGGAATGGTTGAGACTTACTCAGTTCTGTCTAGAGAGGGAAGTTGGAGATTAGAGGGTCTCTTAGTGTCCTTTCCTGCCAGAGAAGTTGGCAATTTTCCTAGAGATCATCTCTAGCCCACTGGCAGAGGCCATGTTTGGGTGAAATGGAGGCAGCTTTTGTGGAGGTGGATTTGGTAATAGCCAGATGAGGAAAGACAATAGGTGTGTATTCAGGTCTTAAGGTCCAGTTGAGGTTGGGTTTCTGGGCCAAAACTGGAATGTGGACTCATTCCTGCTTCCCTGATATTTTTAGAATTTCAACTAAGGGACTAAAGTCCACCTCTTTGTCCTAATTTTTACACAAAGATTGTTTGCTGTTGTGCCTGGGGAGAATGAAGGAGGTAAAATCTGGTTTATATTGATCCCTCCTCAGCACCCACCTAATCTGGTACAATTCTTTCTTCCCTTTTCCAGACTTTGTTGGGTGAGAAACCAGTTTAACCACAAAGAGCTTAGTGAACATGCACTGGAGGCTTTGTCTCAGGCTTAGTTTGCATAAACAAGGTGGTCACAAAGATGGGATATTGTTTTCTTTAAAAAAAGGAAGAAAAAAAATACAGGGCCTCAGTACATTGCTTAAGTGGGTCAAGCTTTGTATAATCTAAAAGTGAAATAAATAAAGACTCAAGCTTGAGAGTCACTTAGCCAGTCTCTTATTCAAGTAACAAATGGCCAACGATAGAAATGAAATTAAAATGATCTCACGTACTTACTCAGAAACACCGTGGAACCAAACAGTTCATTTTTAGGAGATGATTATTTTATGGCAATAACTGTCTAATACATGGACCAGCAAACTACAGCTGTCAGGTCAAATGCAGCCCACCACATGTTTTTGTAAATAAAGTTTTATTGTAACACAGCCATGCCCATTTGTTTACATATTGCTTATGACTGCTTCCATGCTAAAACAGCAGAGCTGTATATTTGAGACAAAGAAATATGGCTACAAAGCTGAAGGTATTTACTATCTTGCCTTTTTTAGGAAAAGTTTGCCAACCCTTGATCTAGCAAATCAAACAGTATAACATGTACCATTTGAAACAGCCAGGAAAAAGGAGAATATTTCCAATGAGTAATACTAAGTACAAGATTTATCCTATGAATTTCAGGGAATGAAAAGATGCATCTTTTATAATCCTACCCCTAAGAACATTATAATCCAGTAGAAAAAGACAGAAAAGAAAATTATTTATAAAGTCTTTACCCAGTCCCACTCCCTAAAGTGTTTCCCCTATGTTTCCTTCTAGGAGTTTTATATTTTCAAGCCTTACATTTAAGTCTTTAATCCATTTTGAGTTGATTTTGTTATATGGTGAGAGGTATTGGTCTAGTTTCATTCTTCTACATATAGATATCCAGTTTTCCAAGCACCATTTATTGAAGAGGCTGTCCTTTCCTGAATGTATGTTCATGGTGCTTTTGTCAAAGATCAGTTGGGTACAAGTACATGAATCAATTTCTGGGATTTCTATTCTGTTGCACTGTTCCATGCGTCTGTTTTTATGCTGGTAGCATGCTGTTTTGGTTACTATAGCTTTGTAGCATAATTTGAAGTCAGGTAGTGCAATGCCTCCAATTTTATTTATTTATTGCTCAGTATTGCTTTGGCTATAAGGGGTCTTTTGTTCCATGTGAATGTTATGATTGTATTTTCTATTTCTGTTAAGAATGCCATTCGTATTTGTTGGAGATTACATTGAATCTATAGATTGCCTTGGGTGGTATTAACATTTTCACGGTGTTAATTCTTCCAATCCATGAACATGGAATGTATTTCCATCTTTTTGCATCCTCTTTAATTTCTTTCAACAGTGATTTATAGTTCTCATTGTAGAGATCTTTTACCTCCTTGGTTAACTTTATTCCTGGATATTTTATTATTTTGGTAGCTATTGTAAGTGGGCTTGCTTTCTTGATTTCTTTTTCTGTTAGCTCATTGTTGGTATATAAAAATGCTACTGATTTTTGTATTTGATTTCATATCCTGCAACTTTACTGAATTTGTATATCAGCTTTAGGAGTTTTTTGAGAGTCTTTAGGTTTTTCCATATACAGGATCATGTCATCTGCAAACAGAGACAATTTGACTTCATCTTTTCCAATTTGGATCCCCATTTCTTTCTTTTGCCTGTTTGCTCTGACTAGTACTTCCAATACTATGTTAAATAGGAGTGGTGAAAGTGGGCATCCTTGTTTTGTTCCTGCTCTTAGAGGAAAAACTTTAAGCTTTTCTGCATCCAGGATGATATTGGCAGTGGGTTTGTCATACATGGCTTTTATTGTGTTGGGATATTTTCTGTCTCTACCTAATTTGTTGAGTCTTTATCATGAAAGGATGTTGAATTTTGTCAAATGCTTTTTCTGCATCTATTGAAATATCATGTGATTTTTTTGTCCTTGCTTTTGTTGATGTGGTGTATCACATTTATTGATTTGCATATGTTGAACCATCCTTGCATACCTGGGATGAATCCCACTTGAGTGTGATGTATAATCTTTTTGATGTGCTGTTGCATTCTGTTTGCTAATATTTCGTTGAGGATTTTTGTGTCTATGTTCATCAGGGATATTGGCCTGTAAAAGCATAGGCAACAAAAGAAAAAATAAACAAATGGAATT
>NW_007733694.1:7110-106062 GCF_000696425.1 Galeopterus variegatus | reverse complement strand
TTTTTTTATACCTATGCACTTTCCACCTTTTCCCTCCAATTTTTAAGTCCTTTCCCTAGCTTGTTTTAAGCCAGCGTGGGTGCAGATTCTTGCCTCTCCTCCTCTTATCTATTTCTCCTCCTTTAACAGCTAGATCAGATTTCATATTTCTTACCACTTCAGTCCATATTGTTCTCCCCTTTCCTGTTATACTCACTGTCTGTATCTTTCACCGTGGCACTTAATCATATAATTTCTGACCTTATTTCTTAAATGATTCATATTTATGCCTTATTTCTCCAATTTTCTTTGAGGGAAAACATCACCTTCATTTTGTATCATTTTAGAGGAAACACAGTGTCTTACACATATTAGGTAATAAAAATATACCTGTGGAATGAAAAAAATATATATTCAAGGCTCCTACAATATCAGGTACTTAATCTTTTGTTTAAAGTAAATGCCGTGTGAAAATGGATACATAAAGATATTATTTTATTTATTTATTTTTTGGTCCTTTTTGAGACCGGCCACACCGTGCTCAGCCAGTGAGTGCTGTGAGCGCACCGGCCATCCCTATATAGGATCCGAACCCGTGGCAGGAGCGCTGCTGTGCTCCCAGCGCCGCACTCTCCCGAGTGCGCCACGGGCTCGGCCCCATAAAGATATTATTTTGAATCTCAAAAAATCTCGTTCTTAAGGTTATATTCTTTATTTACTGTTTATTTTCCTGTTACAATTCACCCTGACAAGAGGGGCCAATTGCGTATGTGTAGGAAATCCTTTGCCCAACATAGGCTTCCAGCAAATACAGGTTTTAAATAATGCAATATAGATACGGCTCATTACAGTCTCTGAATAATTACCAGGGCCCGTCAATAAAGGAAATACTTTCCTGATGGATCATTAGAAATACATTTGTGGTAGACTTTTAAGCCATTAATAATCATAGAGACCATCCTAATTGCTTCTGAAGTGAAGAATTCTTTGTAGTGTAAAGAAGCATTTGCTAACTTATCTGTTTTGCTAGACTGGAATTTTCTAAATTGGCTTACTTGAAAGCGGGCATACCTGTGCTTAAAAAATCCAGAGAGACCTTCCACTTATCTGCAGATACAAAAATAGCAGTAACAACTGACAGTCAGCCCCCTTCTTCCTGTCAGTTATGGGGACTATTTCAGGTTATATCTTTTTCATGCTCTTCAGGTAATGTGAGGTTTAGGTTTGACTCCCTTTAATCTGAAACATTGACTAAGTACCAAACCACTTAGCAGCCTGCCATTTTTCACTGGGAGGGGGAAAAACAGCGATGTAATTTGCTATCCACATTTTATAGTCTTCCCTTAAAAAAAAACAAGACAAAACAAAACAAAACAAAAAACTGTGCTTACCTAGTTCCTGTATTTGCACAAACTGGAGAGTGAAATGGCTTTTAAATGCAGCACTGGCTGGGCAATGCTGGAAACCCAAAGCAGGTGACAGGCTACCCAAGCAGGCGCAAGGCGATCAGAGATAAGGGGCCTCTCTGGGGAAAAAGGTGTCAGGAAGAGTGTGAGAGAAGGTGTAGGCAGCACAGCAGGTTCTACAGGCCTCAAGGGGAGCACAGTGTGGGAAGGAAAAGGGTCAGAGCTGGCCTGCACCACTGAACTTACATGAATGTCTAGATAACAATCTAGTCATCCTTTCAGTCAGGCAGCAGCATTCACTGGGCACTGACTCACTGCTTGGGAGTTTCTTCACGATTACCCTGCCTGAACCCTAGCCTCTTAGAGATTCAGCCAAAAGAACCTCTGGCCTCACGTATTATTTTTATCACTGAATGGGCAGTGTCTGTCTTGAGACTTGCATAGGAAAACTGAATGAGAGGTGGGATTCCTGAGACCTTACCTTCAAGATTGTGTTCCATCCCCCAGAACTTTCCCCACATTCCTTGTCCCTGTGCTTGATCGTCTCACACTCCAGCATTTTTCCTCTTCTACCCAGTGTTCACTTCCAGCTCCATACCTTCACAGAATCTTGCTACGTATGCATATACACACACCAATACCAAATTGATAGGATGTATACGTATATGTCTATCTATGTATCTATCGGCGTATCTATGTATCGATCTATCTAACCTATCTAGGTTTATTTTAAGGAATTGGCTCATGCAAATTGCGGAGGCTGGAAAGTCCAAAATATGCAGAGTAGACTGGCAGGTTGGAGACCCAGGGAAGAGTTGATGTTGAAGCTTAAGTTCAAAGGCAGTATGGGAGCAACTTTCCTTCTTCCTTGGGGAAAGTCAGCCTTTTTTCTATTAAAGCTTTCAATTGATTGAATGAGGCCCATCCACATAATGGAGGGTTGTCTGCTTTACTCAAAGTCTACTGATTTCAATGTTAAACTTATCTAAAATATACCTTCACATCTAGACTAGTGTTTGACCAAATATGTGGGTACTGTGGTCTAGCCAATTTGACACATACAATCAATCATTACAGATACTATAAATCTTAGAAAGGAAAATAGTACTGGCTCTTGTCCTCAATGAATGTATGTCTAGTTAGGGAGAGGCTGCATAAATAAATAGCTATAAATCAAGTCATGGGTCTTGTGGTGAGTTCCCTAGCAGCTATTAACAAAGATCTTTGGGAATCCAGAGGAAGGCATGATGATCTGACTAGGGATAGTAAGAAAAGCTTAGTAAAATTGGACGTGGATGTTTAAAGCTAAGTAGGAGTTTGCTAAGTAGAATAAGGTAAAGACTAGGGGAGGGAAAAACATTCTAGATCTAGTTAAAAAAGAATTTGTTTGTGAGTTCATTTATTCTCCACAGCTTTATAAAGTGCAGTCTCCATGCCTCTTACTATTTTAGGGACTGATGGAATGCAAAAATAATGCATCATTGCCCTGGATGAATAATGACAATGGTTACTGTTCCTTGAGTGCTGCTTGCCATGTGTCAGGCACTATGCTAAGTGTTCACACCCATTATCTCAATTATTGTCCCACCACCCTGTGGGAATAGTTCTCAGTGGTGACGCCCAGCCAGCACAGTATTCCATCTGTGGACAGTGGGGATCTACTGAGCCTATTCCTGGGTCACAGGAAGGAAAGGGAGTTTCCCAGGCAGAGAGGCTGGGGCTGAAGAGCACGGCTTTTTCATTGCTAAGCTGGGTTTGGGGCAGGCAGGACTTGGGCCCAACCTTAGCTCATACCCCAGGTGATTCTGCATCTGTTCTGATGTAGATGGAAGCTTGTGTGACTGTACCTCGGGGAATGGACTCTGTAACAGTCTGGTTTTTGGTTCTTTGCTAAATTGGTTTCAATCCAAGTAACCACTCTCACCCCACAGAAACTGAGAATTAGAGAGGTTTAGTGAATTTCTCAGAATTCTGCAGTAAGTTGAGTTTCATTCAGTCTGTGGCTGCCTGATGTCAAAACCTGTGCTCTTTCCACTAAGCCATACTGCCTCAACTCTCAGGATTATGGGCAAAACAGTGCTATAAACAAATGACTCCAAAGGAGTAGGGTCAGTGCTATGATGAAGATATTTATAAGGTACAGAGTGTAGCATGCTGAGTTCCACAGGAGGTATGGGCAAATGTATATACATCGCATGGTGTGCTGAAACAAGGGGCCCTGGGAGCCTGCACAGGCAATGAATCCAGAATAAGACAGAGGCAATGGGAATGAAAGGAGGGATTTACTTTAGAGTATTTCGTAAGTTCGGAAGACAAATCCTAGCTACTTTCAGAAAACTGGAGTAACTTAGGTGTCAGGGTTCTTAGTTGTAAGCAAAGGAGCACCCTTAGTTAATTGAAGCAGAAAAGGAATTATGGAAGGATATTTCATAGGTCACAGGATTTCTGGTTGAGCCAGAGAATCAACTTGGAAACCACACAGCCAGGAAACATGTTTAAGTACCACACCATGGGACCCCTGTGGTGAAGATTCCACTGTTGCCAACACTAGGCACTGCATGTCACACCACAGATAACCACCGATGCTGGGCATGGATGCCAGGACCCCCACCACTGCTTCCCCCAAACTGCACACCTCTACCTCCAACCTCATGAAAGGGGGTACTCTATCAGCTCTGTGACCCAGTACACTGGGTCAAAGCCTGTACCCTGGCTGCAAGGTAGGCTAGTAAAGGGAGATTCTGGCTTCTACTTTTGGAACTCATGGTCTGAGAAGTTCTTTAAACGTAGAATACAAGTTCACAAGATGCTGGTGGGACACAAACATGCCTACTCCAGAGGTGAAGGAGAGGGAGGAAACAGAACCGGTGCAAAGGTTTCTCATTTAGCAAATGGGTGATTGGAGGTGCTGTGACCAAGGTAAGGAAAATGGGAGGTGGATCAGATTTGTGGGGCTAAAAAATTTAATTTTTGCTTTTGAATACATTGAATTTAAGATATCTGCAGCACATCTGTGTGGAGATGGTTGTACACAGGGAGTTAGAAATTTGAGTTGTAGGCTCAAGATAGCAGATAGGACTAGAGATATGAATTTGGGAACTACTATATAGATGCGGAAATAGATAAGGTTGAACAGTAAGTACATAACCCTGGGGAACATCTGCTACTGATGGGCAGGTAGAAGAGAAGGAAGACTTGCCTAAGGATTTTGAGGGAACGAATATGGGAGGTAGAAGGAGGATCCGAAGACTGAAAAATCTAGAGTGTCACGGAAATCAAAGGTGCAAAGGAAGGAAGTGGTGATAGAGAGAGTGAAATGCTGCAGAGAGATGAGTAGAGTGAGGACTAAGGGACACTGGGTTTCCCAGGTAGGAGGTCATTGGTGGTGTGCAGAGATGCTTTTGCCTTAGGCCAAGGTCATGGTCCATTTAGGGTGGACAATTGCATACCCTGGACCTCTCCTCAGCCCCTACCCAATACACAGCATTCATCCCTTTGTCCCCACCCAGTCCTCAGCCTCCCTTCTCTTAGTCCTCCAGTGTCTCTTCTCAAGCCTACATCACCCTACATTTCCTAACAACGGACCCTTCCCCAAGCCAGCACCTCATTTTAATCACAGTCCGTAGCTCTGTGCCTTTCCCAGACTCACTGAACAGTGAGCCTCCCAGTGCCATATCTTCTCCTTCTCAGGCTCCAGGCGCTCCCAGTTTTCTTTGATGTTTCTCCAATTGCAGGAGTCCCTAGGCCCGAACTAGTTCCTCAACTTCCATCCTTCCTGCCCCTATACCTGGGCATACTTCCCCTTGGCACTGCCATTTTCACAAGTTCTGCCCAGACTTCATGCACCGCCTCCAACTGTACCCACCACTTTCCTGGTATCGGGACTGTTGTCTCAGTCTTCAGAGGCTTTGCTGCCAGCCCCAGCTTTGCTTTTCTCTGCCTGTCTCTCAAATTTCTGGTCTCTTTTCTCACTTTGGATGCTGTTTTTCTTTTTGGACTATGGTCAACTTTTGTATCAGTCATTTTTATTTACCTGCGAGTTTTTTTTAAAAGTACAAGGGTACTTCAAAAAGTTTGTAGAAAAATAGAGTTAAATGATAATACAAATCTTTCTGAGAAATTTTTGAAGTACCCTTGTATGTCTAAAAAGTTCTTACCCTTCAGGGATACATACTGAAATATTCATTGATGCAATGCTGTGATGACTGAGATTTGATTCATAGTATTTGGGAGTGGAAGGAAGTGAATGCATATAAATGAGGAAATTATTAATTCAGTTGATCATTGTTGCAGCTGATGGGTACAGGAGGGCTTCTTATATTATTCTCTCTGATTTTATATATGTCTAAAATTTTCCATTAAAAGGTTTTAATGCAAATTAATTGATATAAAGAAAACTATTAAGTACTAATTATGCAGATATGGCAAAAATATGATGTGGCAAAAGTCATGAAGGTGATACTTGCATGCCTGAAGAGGGGAAAATACTAAAATCATGGAGAAGGAGCACAAAACGAGTGGGGGCATTGAGCAGGAGCAAGTGTTTGATGAGGGAGGAAGGAAGTCTTGGTAATGACATTGTTTGGTCCTGATCCTCTTGGTCAAGGAGTCCATATGCTCTTTAGGGAATGTATTAGTTCATTTCTGTTGTTGATACCAAAATACTTGGAACTAGGTAATTTATAAAGAAAACAAAATTTATTGCTTACAGTTTCAGAGCATGGGAAATTCAAAGTCCAGAGAACACACTTGGTGAAAGCCTTGATGGTGGTGACAGTGACCCAGGGGTCTCATGTGGCAGAAAATAGTGGTGCAGAGAGAGACTAACCCCCTCATTCACTCTCCTTTTAAAGCCCTCCAAACTTATTCAATAACCAATAAAAATAAATAAATAAATAAATGAACAAACAAATAAATAAATAAATAAAGCAAGCCCTCCAAACCATGCCCGGAACCACCATTTTTAATCCATTCACTACGTCATGGTCCTACAATCTAATTATCTCTTCAAGGCCCCACCTTTCAGTTACCATAATAGGATTTTCCACCCTCTTTACACTGTCACAGTGGGGACTAAGTTTTGGGGGGACATTCAACTCAATGCAGGGAGTAAGGGGTTGCAGAGCAGGTAGGACCCGAGTGAAGAATTTCAAGACAGTCATTGTGGAGAAGGGAAGGGAGCCAGCTAGAAGTAAGCAGCAGCTGGGGTTGGGGGATGTGAACCTGCAGNGGTGCAGAGAGAGACTAACCCCCTCATTCACTCTCCTTTTAAAGCCCTCCAAACTTATTCATAACCAATAAAAATAAATAAATAAATAAATGAACAAACAAACAAATAAATAAATAAAGCAAGCCCTCCAAACCATGTCCGGGACCACCATTTTTAATCCATTCACTACGTCACTACAATCTAATCATCTCTTCAAGGCCCCACCTTTCAGTTACCATAATAGGATTTTCCACCCTCTTTACACTGTCACAGTGGGGACTAAGTTTTGGGGGGACATTCAACTCAATGCAGGGAGTAAGGGGTTGCAGAACAGGTAGGACCCGAGTGAAGAATTTCAAGACAGTCATTGTGGGGAAGGGAAGGGAGCCAGCTAGAAGTAAGCAGCAGCTGGGGTTGGGGGATGTGAACCTGCAGTAGAGCTACTTGTCACCATCTTAGCAGTTTATATGGTCTTCTAAGTGACTCTAGGAACCCTCACAGGTGCTTCAGGTTTTCTGCAAAAACAGAGAAGTATTTTCTGTAAATCAATGAAGACATAAACTGTTGGTTTAATCTATTGTCCCTTTTAAATCTGTTTTATATGTTGGGTTTCAGGGGAGCATTTCCATTGAAAAAATTTCCACTGCTAAAATATTTAACTAAATACGCATTATCCCTGGCATAGCTGTGTACTTTCTGGTGTGCTATGCACTTGCTGTTGCTTTTGTTGTAGATGTTAGTAAGACACACTGTAGGACGATGGATATTAAGTCAGTCTCAGAGGGAAGAGAATTTTGAGAGTGGCTGTTGCTTTCTGGAGTGACTCAGAGGGGTTTATCTGCTCTCTGTTTGGCCAAGGTAGTGGTTTTCAGTGTAAGTGCACATGCACACGCACACTCATGCACGCACACACACACTTTTGCATATGAGATTCCGGTTAAAATCCTGGATTGAAGCCATGTGGTAGGAAGGCTTAATGAAATAGATCCATTCGTGTTTAGCAAACAGAGAGCTCATTTTTGGCTCTCAGAAATGATGAGCAGTGTTGTCACTGAGATTGCATATTTTCCAGGCCTCTAAAATCTGACCTTCTTACCCTAGTCCAGGAGGATTTATCAAAAGTTATTCATTTAAGTCTGACTCAAAGTCTGTTATCCCTTTGATGCCAGATAACCACCTTATATATAAAACACCTGTAACAGTATAACATGTCCACATAGTAAAAGTTGTATTTTATATTTTTTAAGTAAACTCTGTGTGCGCACAGACTTGTACAGTAAATCAGCAGCTGTTCTGCCATCTTTAAGTGGGTGAGGTGCTCATGATAGGATTAGTGTCCTTATAGGAAGAGACACCCAAGAGCTTGCTGTTGCTCTCTCTCTGCCATGTGAGGACATAGCAAGAAGGTGGCTATCTACAAGCTGAAGAGAGCCCTCAACAGAAACCAACTGTGCAGGCACCCTGATCTCAGATTTCCAGCCTCCAGGATTGTGAGAAAATAAATTTCTATTGTTCAAGGCACCCAGTCTATGGTGTTTAGTGATGGCAGCCTGAGCTAAGACAGGTAGTTAGTTTCCATTGCTTGACACAAAAGAATCTGATTACTACACAATGACTAGTGAGAAGACATATTTTAGCTTTTAGTACCTTGGCTCTAAGGTGGGGGAGAAAGAAGGACAATGGTCAAACCAGCAAATTTAGTGACTGGTTATCATCTCTAGGTAGGAAAAGTTTTGTGAGTAAGGGGGAGGTTTGCTGTGGGATTTTGGAATTACTTATGGATTATACGTATTCTTACTCTCCTTATATCTTGTTTGCACATTCCTCATTCCTAACTTGATCATGATTTAGCTCTGAATGGTGGATAAACCAGTGGAGAGTTAGAAAATAACTTGGCCCAGGGTGCCTTTCTCTTTAGGCTGCAGAACTGGTGAAATGAAAACTTATCCCTAGAAAATGGTCTGCCAGGAAGAAAGGCTGCACTGAAACGGACATCCAATTTTTTTCTTCCAACTTGTTTGCTTTGGTCTTAAAGAATGTAAAAAATTCCTACTGCAGGAATTTCTTCACTGGCTCCTAGTCATCTCTTCCTAACACAGGTTCATCTTTTATTTTTAGAGCTTTGTTTTGGTCTATATGCCTCTTAGCTCTTAGAGTAGTACATTCCATGAAATGATTCACTTCTGAGAAATCAAGCCTGGTAAAGATGTAATATAAGGTTTTACCAACTCTACAATACTTTTCATCTGCTTTCAAAGATATACACCCTCCCACCAGTATTTCTTGGAACCGTCTATATTTTTTCCTATTAGTTATGAAATATGTTGAGTTGGATGGTATCCTAGCAATCATGGAGTTCACCCCTCTGAGCTTACAGGTGAGAAAATAGAGGCCTAGAGAAGTATCTGGCTTGTCGATGAGTATATAATTAATCTGTGACTGAGTGGGGACTTGAAACCACTTTTTCAGATTTCCAGTTCAGCTTTTGTTCTACTTTTACAAACTGCCAACAGAAAATAAAAGCAATTCCCATTCAACCCAAATGAAAGAAAGTTATGGAAAAAAAAAAAGAAGAAATAGAATTTTCAAAGTATTGAGTTTCACTGAGCAACAGGGGACGATTTGGAGCCATGTGGAGGAAATGGGCAGAGAGGTAATGCTTTTGGAAGGATTGCTTTTAAGCCTACTCTGCCAGATTGCTTTATTCCCCGGGCATATGCCTGCATGTTTATTTCATGGGTTAAATGATCCCTTTATGGTGAATAAAACACTGTCCCATTTCCTTGTGAACAAAAATTTAAAAAGGATTATTTTCTCCTTGGGAATTTGTCACAAAAATCCGCTTGGTTTAACCATTTATGTTGAAAACAGGCAAAGGGGAACTGGGACTGTCTTATTTCTCTAATAGTCATCTTCCCTTACTGTCTTTGGAGAAGTGAATGCTGTCTGGGCACCCTGGTCCTGTTCCATCTCTAGAGTGAATGTCCAGGGTCTGCTTGTAGCTCTTCTTCCTGGACAACCACGCCCTAGGTCAGGATGGTTTGTTTTCAGCGTGGGGCCAGCTGTTCCAGGATTCCTTTTTCAGGGCTAGAAACCACAAATTTGGACCTTGAGGCAACAGCCTGAGAATAAAAGTGTAAAGGAAAAGGTCAAATAACATTTTGTTGGATTATCTACTTTTTGTTCGAAATCTGAGAAAGTCTATCGTCAGTGTTCTTTAGTACCCCTACTGTAAACATGTTGCTCTAAACAACACATGATGAAAAATCATAAATATTAAGTGAAAACACACATTCTTCTTTCCTCTAGGCAACAGAAGCAAATATCAAAAAGGAGTAGAGCAGTTAAAATTTATAATCTTCCTTCTGAATTAAGAGATATTTCTTGATAACCCTAAGGGCTTGGATTCTGGGCCTGGGCTCCCAAATCTCTCTGGGTGTAAATAAACAGCAATGGTCAAAGCAAACATTTTAGTGAGGAAAATAACTTCAGAGCCATCTTTACCATAACGGGCTGCAGGAGTTGAATAATTAGTAGAATTTGGAGCAGATTTTAGGAAGTCAGTCTCTGCATTTGTCATATCATAAGAATTTGCTGTGTAATGAGAATATTTAGTGAATTTCTTGAAACAATCAGGAAGGAAAATAATAAATATCAAATTCAATAATTGAAATTGGTTGTATTTTGTAAAGTGGGTTATTTTTACCTTTGTATTTAGATTATACTTACAAACCTTTGAGTCCTAAATCCTCATGATTTTTAATAAAGGTCAACAATAATATAAACAAACTTAAAAAAATTAATTCATAATTGCATTTCCTCAATACAATGATACGTATTTTCCATAATAGTTTCTAGTTATTTTCATATGCCTATGTGTTTTATAATACTGATAACCATAATATTTTATGTTATGCTTTTTTCATGTGATGGTCTATCCATCTCTCAACATTAAAAACTATGTTTTTATGTCATATTAACATTTGCCATTTTAAATAGTTGAATAATATAGTATCATAGATATCATAGTATCTATCCTACTTTGCTAACTTCTACTATTGGTTACTTAGCTTTCAACTTATTAAATTGTGGAAATGTAGATGTATATTATAGATAACATTGTATTGAGCATCTTCATATAGTAGCTTTTTATTTTATCATTATTTAGTCAAATTATTTTCTCGTAATTAAGTTCCCAGCTATGGTATAAAGGTTAAAGATTCTGAACGTCTTTATGGTTCTTGCTGTATGTTGACATATTGCCTTCTAAAGTGTCTATATAATATGACTGTTTAACTTCCTCTGCAATGTTATGTGTATTGGGTATTATCATTTGTTTGCTTTAATTTGCATTTCTTTGATTATTAGTGGGGTAAACATTTTTGTGTGTGTGGATTTTGTTTTGCTGTTTTTGCTAGTTGTATTTAGATGTGAATGATCTGTGGTGGCTTAATGACTTATTTTTTCTGTTTCATCATTTTTCTGAGAAATAGTACTCTTGGACTCCTGGACACTTGACTGCCTCTTTTATAGTGATCTTTAGGCCAGGAACATTAGAAGAATTTTTTATTAGATGAGATTTGTCTGAAACCATCTCACTATATTTCAGCTGATGTAACTATTAAATTTGTACCATGAAAAAAATATCCTGCCTTTTGCTGTGTTCTCACATGGCATAGGAAGAGAGAGAGAGCAAACTCTTTGGTGTCTCTTCTTATAAGGGCACTAATCCACCATGAGGGGCCTAACCTCATGACATCATCTAACTCTAATTACCTCCCAGAGGCCCCATCTCCAAATCCCATCACACTGGAGGGTTAGGGCATCTTAGGGCATCACCATATAAATTTGGGGGGCACACAGACTTCAGTTCATAACACTTCACTTCTCAGATCACTCCAGCCTCTTCCTAAGCACACAGTCTCCTGATTAGGGAGAACTTGGTTACTGTTAATGACAGCAATACATTTTCGTGAAAATCTGATTGAGCTTAAAAAAAATCTAATTAGTAGATATGGAACAAAATGAAACAAACAAAAAAAGAACAGGTGGAAAGAAAGTAGTTCGAGCATTTAATGCCAAATTAAATCAACCACTAAGCATGATTTTTCTTGTGGGTATTGATGGTGGTGTGGAGTGTGCTTTGGGATTTCAGAATCATTTCAGTGACAAGAAGGGTGCTTTTTGCCTTGTAACTCATGCATATTGAATTTCGAGTCCCAGCCTTGAAAACAGGGATGGAGCTTCTTAATTCAGGGATCTCAGCAGACTAGGAACTACTTGTTTGCTACCCTCCCTCACCCCCTTTATTTCACTCTGATCCACATTCCTTGCCCTAAGCTCCCATCTACCAACTGGCATCCGGCTCGTTACACATCTGGCTATTTCTTTATTCTCTCTCGTGAGTCAGGAATAAATCAATATCCTGGCAAGGAGACCAGAAGGCTGGTCTTCTTAAAGGGCTGTTTTGTAGGTAAATACAAACATGATAACTTGAGTGTTTGAAAACACTTTTAAGTACATACGTTCTTTACTTATATGATTTTTAAGCTTGAAAATTTATCTTAGGATTTAAAAAATCCCATTAATTGATAATTTTTAAAAAACATATAACTACTTTGTAGAATTTGAATAAAACTTATCTTAACATGGTAAAAAATGCAAACATTACACAAAGTTATACAGTAAAAAAAATGAATTTCCTTCCCATCTCACACCCCTGGTTCCTCTGTCTCCCTTCTCCTCTTCAGAGACAACCACTACTAATATCTTCCTATTACCTTTCTAGAAACATACTCCACATAATCAAACTTAAATATTGTTAATATAGCTTCCTTTAAGAAAACCCAATTTGGAACATAGTATATATGTTTCGGTTATTATTGTTTTTTGTTTTTAACTTAACTGTGTTTTGTTTCTTGGAGATTGCCTTATATCAGCAGAAATACATTCATCCTATTCTTTTTAATGGCTGCATGGTGAGGGTATGCCTTAATTTATTAAAGCAATCTTCCATTAATAGGTATTTAGGTTATGTCTAGTTTTTTTAAAAAGCAAACCCCAGTGTATGAAAAGCCTTGTATGTCTGTATTTGTATGTTGGTACAGTTTTGCAAGTATCTTTTATGTACCTATATGCCAAATAACAGCATGAATAGAAATGTGGTGGTACAGTGGTTGAAAGCGTGAATATTATGTGTTAGACTACCAACTACCCACGTACCACTTATTAGCCATATAATCTAGGACAATTTGCTTAACTTTCTGTGACTCCATTTCCTCATCCGTAAAATGGGTATAAATAATAGTACATATGTTAAAGAGATGTTATGGATATTAAAGGAGCTAACATAAATACAGTGTATAAGTCTGTTTCTGTTGTTTATGACAAAATACCTGGAACTGGATGACTTGTAAGAAAATGAAATTTATTGCTTACAGTTTTGGAGACTGGGAAGTTCAAAGTCCAGGGAACACATCTGGTGAAGGCCTTTTTGGTGGTGACAGTTATGCAGGGGTCTCACATGGAAGAATGGCAGAGCAGAGAGAGAGAGATAGCTCCTTATGTACTCTACTTTTAAAGCCCTCAGAACCGTACTCATGACCACTATTAAAAAATTTACTATGGTAGGGTCCTCACAATATAATATCCTCTTCAAGGCCTCACCTTTCAATTACTGTAATGGGATTCTCACCCTCTTAACACTGTCATAGTGGGGACCAAGCCTCCAATGTGTTAAACTTTGGGGGGAATCAGTTCAACCCACTGTATGCAGCATTCTGACACCCACATATAATACATTCTCCATAAATAATATTATTAGGATAACTTCCTAGAAGCCAGGACCTTTGCTTTTAAAAATGTCAATGCTATTATTGGAGAGTATTTTTTTTTTCAAATTTGATGAAGAAGAACCCACTACTAAGCTTGTTACAAGTATTGATATAATTCATGCTTTGTTTCAAAGGAGATGTTTAGAATAGGTAAATTGAGAATAGGAGTTCCTGACTGTAGGTAGACGTGAGAGGCTGAATTTAGTCTCATTTGTTTTTGAACATTAGATTAAAGGTCATCATTTTGGGTCTCGGTGTTCTTATCTGTTAGAAGCAGGGATTAGAAATGATCCCGAAGGCACCTTCCAGCTCCAACAATTATGTCCATGCTTATTCCATTTTCAAAATGAGATGTGATTTATGTGGCTTGGACGATTGTGGGAGATAAATTTAAATCCTGAGTCATTAGCAATGTGAGTTTGCACATGTTGTTCCCTCTGTGTGGAATGACCTCCCCCTTATCTGAGTGTTGAGCTGAGCTCTGACTCATCCCAGGAGACTCAGCTCTCTCTGGCTGGCCTCTGTGAAGCCCCAGCTGAGTTAGGCACTCTCTCCCTCTGAGCCGTCTTAGCCCTTGCGTGAGATGCTGGGATAAGAGTTTGGAAATATTCACTGATAATTTTTATCTGCTACCCCAGATTCAGCTTTGGTTTTGTATTTTTGGTGTATCCAGGAAGGGATGACACGGTCTTCTTGGATTGTGAATTTCAGAAGTCTGGGTCCTGTAGAGAATGAAAAGGCATATGTGCCTAGACAAAATAATCACTGGGAGAAGTCTTGCCCAGTAAAGGTTCTATGCTCCAGGAGAGAAAGTTCTCTAGACAGGAGTAATCATGGTGTGAGTAGACATTGCATCCCTGATGAAAAAGTGAGGCTCTCTGCCTTGTCCCTTCCCTGAGCTCAGCACAGGAAAAGGACAGAACCTGCAGGCAGGTGTGCAGAATCTGGAAGAACCCAAGTTTCCTTTTCTGGGGAGAGCCTAGGGAGGTGGAAAGAACCCAGAGTAGAAATATGGCAGCACGGGACATCCCTGTGGACAGGCATGGGAGCAGAGGATGATATTCTTGTGCTCGAGAGGAGCATGGAAGTGGTAAAGGGCTGAGAATGGTTCTGCTGTGTTTCCTGGGGCCCAGCGTGGTGTGGGAACATCAGAACAATCCCGTGTACTTTCAAGGGACAAGGGAATTGGTTGCAGAGAGTTGGACCCCAAACAGGATCAGCAGTGACCAGCATGGACCGACCACTGGAGACCAGAGGGAGGACATCTTCTCAAGTAACCTGGACCAGATGCTCACTCACTCCCAGCCTGCCCCGGAGAAATGGAGCAGTCCCAAATCAGCACATGAAGTTTCTACAGCCTGGACAATAGAAACTCCATAGAAGTTTGTTAGAGTTTTAAAAAATTAAAATAAAGATTTCTAGCTCTTCTAATACTTCTCCATTGCACTGTAAATGTTTGATTCCTTGTCTGCTTCTCTGGATCACAATCTCTTCATTTTCTTTTTTGTTTGTTCCTGTTCCTTGAAAGTTCTGCTTCAGAGGAGGCCTGCAGTAAGCTTTTTGAATGAGTAAATGGATATTTATTGGTTGGCTGTTCTGAGCCACAAATTATTCTAGGTGCTTTCATAGCCCTGTGACCTAGGTCTTATCTCCATTTTGCAGTTGTGAAAAACCAAGGCACAGGGAACACATATCAGCCGTCCATCGGTGGGAGGAGGGAGATAGGTCATTCACACTGTCAGCCCTCTGACACCAGACCCCCTTCCTAGGTAAAAATGACTCTTTCTCTTACTGTCTCAATATAACAATGGAATAAGAAAGCTAGTTTTTCACTTATTTTAGTAAACTTTTACGTATATCTTGCTTTACTGCTTTCAACATAAAGAGCAGAATATTTTGCTCATTTTACTTTTTAAAATTAATTACACATTTTTAGCAGGTACCCAATACAATATGACTGTGATCCCACAAGTATAATAAAGACATAGAAAAAGCTTCTTTATAATACTGCCTTACTTATTTATAAAAGAAATATATGCTCTCCGTAGAAAATTTGCAAAATCAGAAAAAGATAAGAAAAAAGTTAAAATTCACTTATAATTCCACTTCCTACAGATACCCACTGTTAACATTCAGTTATAATTCACCCTGATTTTAGAAACATTAGGAAATTGGTAACAATACTTTGTCTCTATGTCATTTTATCATGAGTGTTCTCCGTAGAACAGGGTATTTAGTGTTCATGAAACCAAGAGCCTCTATTTAGATTGTAGTGATCAGTGGGAAAAGAAATTATTAGCGAGAGGGCTTTACAGATAAATTTAGATACTCAATATGCAAATTATTGCTTTATATACTCTTCCAGAAATCTTTTAAAGATTCAAGGAAAGTAGAAATGTTCATATGATGCAGTGAGATTATTATGCCTACAATAAACTTTAACTGCAATTTGAAATACCAAAAGGACCATAAAAAAATCTGAAGCATGGTTTATGAGTGGCTTAAGAATCTTAGAGAGAGGAGGGACATCATGTCCAGGAGGGATTTGACCACTTGGCTGCAGGGTATTTTCCAAACCCATGGGCATGGTTTTGTCACTTCATCTGTTTTCTTGGACTACACAGAGAAGTTAGAAAGTCAGCCATGGGGCACAGCACTGCTTGTGCAAAGGCAGCAACCTCCTCCCTTCCTCCCCCAGAGGTGTGAAACACTGGGCTTTGACTAGGAGTAAAAGTTTAGCACTAGATTTACATTTCAGACTTTCTGAAAAATTAACATGTTTATTTCAGGTCAGTGAAAGAAGAAGGGCACCTTCCACCAGAGCCTTAGAGTCTTTTCAGTGTGAATGGAAACCACTGCAGAATTGTTTTGGCTTGTTTCCATGGTGTTTAGGAAAGCAGGAGGCCTGGAGGGCACACTAAATTGACTTGATGTTTTTAGGTTTTTGACATGTGGGGACTAATCTCATTTCCATGTGAGTGTACCCTGTCAGCTGCTGCAGATTAAAATATGATTAGCCCTTCACTTTAATTGACCCTGTAATAAACTCATCATCTCAAAACCATGGCTTGGTGGTTCAGAGCAGACTTGGAGCCAGACTGCCTGCACTTGAATCCTGATTCTGCTGTTTATGGGCTTTGAGACTTTGGGCAAGCTACTAAAGATCTTTACGCTTTATTTTCCTCATTTGTACCTATCTCATGGGGCTTTTATAGGAATCAAATGAGTTAAAATGTGTAAAGCACTTAGAATAATGCCTGGTACGTAGTAAGAACTATAAAAGCGTTAAGTAAAACACTATAATTAGGCTTCCCATTGATGATTGCTGGTGAACCAGAGGTAAAACAACTAGCTAGGAGTGGCCTAATGACATATGACTGAGGTGGAAATATCATCATAATAAAAAAAGTGTCAATGTTTTTATGGCAGAATGGGTAGGTGGTTAAGTGAGAAACAGGATGTTTAGGGTAGAATACTGCAGGGGCCTTGAAACCCACTGGTTGCTTCAGTAGGCAAGGTATTTTGGGGCTGGCCAGCGGGATGAAGGTGGAAAACCAGGTTACTTTGGGAACAAGATGAATATTTGAAAGGGGATTGGGATTTCTCAGATTACTTATCTGGATTGTGTAGTGAGTTAGAAGAGATAAAATGAGCTTGGGGAATAGATTGGAGATGTCCAGAGTTATTCCTTCTTGCTAGGCTTTTGGATAAATCAGAGAATGTTTTATCTTTAACTCACTGATTTTATCAGTTGCCATTTATTAGTTGCAAGCACAGAAACCATTTCTGGCTCATTGGACAGAGAAGTAATTTATTGGAAGTGGGGAAGCTCAAACAACCAAATGCAAGGCAGGGAAAGAGGCTGAGAAGGACTAGGAAGTAAGGCCACTGGGAGGAGGGGGAGAAAGGACTGCTGGATGGTCATTTCAGGGCCAATCAGCCCCTTGTCCCTCTGCTTAAAGTTCACATTCCAGAGAGAGGAATCTGGCCTAGCTTGGGTCAGGTGCACAGTCCTCGGCTGGAGGAGGGTAGGCATCTTGACTGGCAATCACACTTGACTGTATCTGATGGGGGAGTTCCTCCAACACGAAAGCAGAGTGCTGTTAGCAGAAGAAGGAAGAGAGAAGGCAGAATGGACAAAAACAACAAGCATCCACCTCATTTCTCTATACTGCTTCAAGCAACCAAGGAGAGAGACAAAAGGTGTAGGGAGATAAGGAGGCTCCCCAAATTTTAATTTTTAATCTCTCTACCTTTATCCTAGTTGTTTTCTCCTCTGACCTTGAATATAGACTCTGAAGTATGGACTTAATACCAGGAGGAACCGAAGGCTCTGCTGGAATTTTCTCCTGATCCTAACACAGTCTGATTTCAAGGAAACGGCTTAAAATACTATATGGATTTTTATCAAGATGATGTTGTTTATTCTTTCATTAGATACTTATTGGATGTCTACTTTCTATCAATAAAAAACCAAAACACCCCTGTCCTCTGCCTTCCAGAAATTTACTGTCGGGGAAGCAAGACAGACATATAAACAAATAAATTACATGATTATAATGTAGTGTGGAGAACAGTGTAATAGAGAGTAAAAAAAAAAAAAAAAAAAAAGGCACTGCTAAACTCTCTGCCTGGGGGACTCAGTGGAGGTGGCATTTGAACCAGGTCTTGAAAATGAATGAGCACTTATAATTTTAAATTGAGACATTTATTATATAAACAAAATCATGTCCCCAAATTATAAACATCATTTGCGCTGCTGTCAGTGAAACCAATTTCATTCACTGATGGCATAAATATTGTTGTGCAGTCTTCTGGGGCTAAGAAGTGAGGTCATAAATAATACCTTGAAAGTCAAAAAGTGAGGAACAAATGAGCTGTGGTATCTAAATTACAACAATTTGTAAACAATGCCCCATTGGTAATAACTGTAGTTTCATGAACTTAACTAGGTATGAAATGTCCAGGTGCCTCCAGGACTTCTCAAAGCCATCAGCAGCTGTCACTCATGGGCTGGGCATCTTGAAGATCAGGGTCTCTGCTGGATTGAGCAGGGGTCTTGGGTCAGCTATTGACTTTATAGTACGGGGGCTCTTTACATATTTAACATTCATATCTATGCTAGAACTCATTTATAATATGCCTTTGTGTTAGCAATGTGTCTGGATTTCAAACTCCTCGAAGCTGTAAAGTTAGAGTAAGGAATATAGTAGTAATAAAGAACTCAAAATTAGTTTTGAAAAGAGGAATTTCATCACCAAATAGGATGGGAAAACCTCACCAATTAGACTATTCTCAATTGGCAAACATATTGTCAGAATTTCTTATAATGAGAGTAAATTTTCTTGTGGCAAGTGGATATTTCTCAAGTGTTGGGAAATATTTTTTTTTCTCTTGATATAGTTGCTTTACCTTGTTGCATTTCATGTATCTCTATAAACTACCTCAGATCACTTTTTTAGACCAAGGTGGGGAAAGAGAGGAAATGAGTGAATGAATAATTTTAAAAATAAAAAACTATAAAATAAAATCTCTTTAAATAATTGCATTAATTATCTAGTTTGAGTCAATGAAAATTGTCCAAAGTCCTATAAAATGGTCCTCTAACACCATTCTGTTGCCTCAGATAAAGTAGGAGTTAGGAGTCCTGAGCTTTGTCTTGGCTCTGCTTCAACCTGCCTGTGTGAGCCTGGGTAAAATACTGGGATGACCCAGGTGGATTAGTTGACCTCTGAGGTTGCTTCTACATGAGATGATTAGCCTTACCTTTCTGAAATGCTTTCAAATCAGTTATCAATTTACCTCAGGTTTACTACTACTTAAAATGAATTAACCCAAACCATAGAATCTGTGAGATATTAGTGCAGACGTATTTGGTTGCAGAACACTTTGTTTTAGTAAACATTCCTACTATCTGTTTTGCTTAAAGTTTCTCTATACAAAATATAAGTTAAAGGGCATGTAGGCAAAAGTAGCAATAAAAGGGTATTGGCAGACAGGAATAGATTGTAGATTACCCATAGATTTCCCGTTTGTAGAACTTAGAACAACTTGCTCAATAGTTACATGATTAGCTTTCATATAACTCTGGTTAATAGGTAGTATTCCTTAAGTGTTAGTGGGGAGAAATCCTCTAGCAGAACATTTTGATAGATTTATGCACTAGATTATTTTACTGTCAGAGGTTTCATTTATGTTTTTGTCAGAGTATATAACTGAGAGAGCTAGGAGTGTATGTGCATTTATTTACTTATTTATTTTTATTTTATGTATTCCACATAAAGCTTGTAAGGCCAATCTTTTTTTTTTTTCCTTTTTGTCTTTTTTATTGACCGGCAATGGATCGCAACCCTCAGTGTTGCGCCCGTACCGGACCGGGACCGGCAACAGGAACGCAACCCTCGGTGTTGCTCCCGCACCTCGCTCAGCCAGTGAGCGGCCGGTCTGTATGTGGGATCTGACCCCGCGGCGGGAGCGCCACCGCCCTCCCAAGTGGCGCACTAGCCAGGGCGCCACCGGGCTGGCCCAAGGCCAATCTTTTTTTTTCTCCTTTTTGTCTTTTTTATTGACCGGCAATGGATCGCAACCCTCAGTGTTGCGCCCGTACCGGACCGGGACCGGCAACAGGAACGCAACCCTCGGTGTTGCTCCCGCACCTCGCTCAGCCAGTGAGCGGCCGGTCTGTATGTGGGATCTGACCCCGCGGCGGGAGCGCCACCGCCCTCCCAAGTGGCGCACTAGCCAGTGCGCCACCGGGCTGGCCCAAGGCCAATCTTTTTAAGGTAAATTTTGAACTCCAGTTCAATTTTTTCCTTTTTTTAGGATTCTAAACTTTCTTTATCTTTCTATTTTTTACAGACTGTTGTTTATTCTTGCTTATGAAACCTTTCTCTATATCAGAAGAACATAGTAAGGGCTCAGAGTTAGTGAAATAAAGAAGAGAGATAAATCATGGATACCCACATTGAGCTAAATGACCCCTGGAATGCAATTTGAAGAGGAGTATTCCGAATGATTTTTTTCTGTGTCCAGATGACAGACTAATAGGAGATCAATCAATCACTCAATCAAACTCAATCAATGAGAAGGGAGAAGAGCTCATCTGAGTGGTGATAGATGGTACTTGAAAGTGAAGTAGTGACTGATTTGGAGGGATTTCAGAACAGTAGAGCTAACTATGGCAAATCAGGTTAACTTGTATATATAGCTCACAGAATGTGGGCTGTGTAACAGCAAATTCTACCTAACAGCCTCCTGACCCAGATGCTGCTTCAGATCTGTTGGATGGACAAGTCCATCTGAAATCATTTTTTCAGACCTGTAATTTTTATAATAACATATACCAAGCCTAGAAACCTACACTTAAGTATCTGAATGCATCTGCATAGAGGCAAACAACTCCCAACAATGCCTCCATAACAATATGCTGTCGTTTGCTAATTGGAAACACAAGTAATAATTAGAAGGGATTCTGTTGTTTGCTGGAGGGCTCTTTTTCTAAATGGTTAAAATATTCAGCTCTATAGAGCAACCACTTAAATTAGATTTTAAAATTCTTTGACAGGTGGTATTAGCAATGTATATTTACTTGTTATTTTACTTGTTGTAACATCTGTGCTCAAGCTCAAACATAAAACCAAGCTCGAAGGATCACTAGTATGACCGCTACTGGGACCTCATCACCCCTTCTAGAGAAAAATTCCTGCTCCTGTTGGTTAACCCTCAATGCCTATCCAAGCCACTGCTCTTTCTGGATGTCCTCTCCAGGCCATGGCTGCCAGCATACTCTTCTTACCAGGTGCTGACAATCAACACCTCAGCAAGGTGACTGCCAAACAGAAGAGGAACATTTTATAATGCACCCCGAAAAGATGGCAGACCCAGAGTTTTAGCAGACTCAGGGAAGCACAGCAAAGCAAGAAGTATGGCTCCCATTCTCTCAGCCTCTGAGTTCGTGATTCCTGCCTGGAGCCCACAGTTCTGACTGGACGGCACCACTTCTTGAAGATGTTAGTGCAAAGCCATTAGGGATTAATTCATTCTAGAGAGTTTTTTTTATTGGAAAATATGACTACAGGGTACTTCATTTTCTATTATATCCATTTTCCATTCATGTCAGTACACTTAGGAAAACTGCCCAATACTTGGCTGTCTTTCTTTAGTCTTCTGTTTCTGATGGATTGTTCTCCCCGTGGTCTTTTTGCCAACGAGCAGGGCAGACAGCAGATTTTAAATACTCCTGCTTGGGATGGGTGTCCCCTTCCTGGCTTACAGCCTGCCCTGGCCTTGTTGTGCAGCAGGCTGGTTACCGGGATACCCAGGGGTGGCTCTGACAGTGCCCTGGTGGATTGAGCTGATTAGTCACAGCCAACTGCTTGTTTTCAGGGATTTAATCCATTTTCCTACTTTGCCAACATCATCTAATTGAGGATTAGATGCTTTTAGTCAGCATCTTGTGCACTGTGAGGAGCTCCAAATATCTTTACTCCAGGAATACAATGCCCAGGCCTGAAGAAAGTGGTTTCTGCTATCCACTCTGAAGGAAGTATGTGACTTTCACAGAGCAGGTGATCACATGGGTGCTTTTCTTTTAAGCACAGAATGGAACACTGTTTTGGAAACAGTGGGAGAAGCAGACATGAGTATACATTTTAAGGACTGTACACTGGTGTACTCTTCTGGAGACAGTTTGGTTCTATCAGAATTTACAAAGCCCATACTCTTGACAGAGGAATTTTACTTCTAAGAATGTATCCCAAAAGTATACTAGCATATGTGTTCAAGGAAGTATGTGCAAGGATATTTATACAGCATAGTTTACAATAGTGAAAGATTAGAAACTGTCTAATTAAATGTTCATTTAATGGGGACTAGTTAAAAAAAAACTATTGTACATCCACATTAGACTCTTTTAACAATTGTTAAAAGAATGAAGCAGGTCTAAATGTACCAATATGGAAAATTTCTAAGATATACTGGGTGTCTAGGAAGGGGCAGACCAATACTGCCATTTGTGTAAAAGAAAAAAAGGGGGCTGTATGTGCACAAGTGTATGTTTGTGTGTTTGTATATGTGTGGCCTTTCTTGACATGCTATTACCAGCAGTTGCCTCTGATGAAGGGAAGGGGGAAGTAGAGGGGTCAAAGGAGTCTTACTTTTCATTGTATGCCTTTTTATAAAGCTTAAAATGTTTCTCTTGTGCATATTCAAATAATAGGTAGTTAAATAATAGGTAGGTAATTAAATAAACAATAAATAAATACAAAATGTTAATTCTTCATCTTCTCTTTAGGATTTCTTCTTACTGCTTGATTTCCACAGAAAGGATTCTCTTACTGGGTTTTGGGGTCCGATAGACCTTTGCTTTGGTTCTGGCCCCACTGACCAGGTATGATACTCAGCAAATTATTTAGTGTTGCTCAGAACATCATCTGATTTATTTTCCCCCTGTAAAAGAGGTTATTAGTATCTCAAGAACTGTTGTGAGGCTTGAATAAGAAAGGTTTCCAGCACAGGGCCTAGGCCATCATCCTCAGAGGTGCCTTGGTGAAAGCGTATTCCTTTTCCCCATCCAGGCTTGGGGAAGTGATGGGGGGGTGAGGGGGGTAGGTGTCTCTAGCACCACCCTGCGGCCAAAAATCTTTCCTTTGTCCTTTGAGAGCATGTCTTCCCTCGTAGCCTATGGAAGGCTTTATGGCTCACTAGGTTAAAACAAACAAAAAAAGACAGAAAGATACCTCAGACCAAATAAACAAAACCTCCTCACTGGTGTCTTTATTCAAAACCGGTCTGGGAAGAGGGCCTCCAGGCTGGTGTTAGAGCAGGTGGGGCAACTTTCCCCGCTGAGCTCACAGCATCCTCCCCAGGGCCCCTGAAGCTTCACGCTTCTTTGTGGCTGTGACCCTTAGGCCCCTCTAGGGTCCTTTTAGTTCTGGCAGATGCTAAGCCTAGGAGCACCAAACAGCCATGGAGCTACCCAGAGTTTATTCCCTCAAAGTCTCATGGGGCCTTTACTTTCTGGAAGAGGTGAGGTTTTTTGGGGGGAGGGGTTGTTTGTTTTGTTTTTAATTCTTTTTCTTTTTCAAACATGTACCAAAACTCATTTCTGTTTTGGTAGGGAGAAGAGGGTACTTTTAAATAAAGTGCTCTCTTGGGGGAACCACTATGGCAATAGAATGTGTGTTTGCGGGGTGTGTGTGTGTGTGTGTGTGTGTGTGTGTGCACGTGCGCACACATGTGCCTGTTTCTTTGGGGAGATCAACAGAGAATGGGAAGCAACTGAAGTGTTTTGCTTTGGTCCCCCTGTGGCCTTGGTCTTGTTGCTGTGCGCCACATGCTGGGTAGTTTTACACACACTAACTTCAGGTGCTCCTGAAGCCTGAGGCCATGGCCTTGAGTTTGCAAAGGAGGACTGAGTACATTTGAGCTCTAGTGAGAGACAAGATACCCTTTTATTTTTCCCAGCTTTTGGAATTTGTTCTGGTGTGTAAGTTCCTGGTACCTCTCGGTGAGGATGCAGATGTCTGTGAGTAGCAGAAGGCACAGTACTTTGCACCTGTCTTCTTTATCACTCGCTGCATTGCACATCAGTATCAGTTTGTAGTGTGGGGTTGCAGTGGAGGGTGCTGTATCTGGGCCAGACAGGCCTGGGTTTGAAAGCCAGCCTTGCTACTTTCTAGCTGGGCAGCCTCAGGCAAGTGATTGAATCCCCCGAAGACTTAGTTTCTTCATGTGATACAGGGATAACAATGGTACCTGTCTTATGGGGCTATGTGCTCAGTAGTGTCTGGCACTCAGTCAAGGGCAGAGCTAACTCGGATCCTGGCTGTCTTTCTACCTGATGGTCAATTCTTGCAGGCAGACACTGTGTCTTTCCCTTTATTATATCCCAAGTACACAGCACATTACTTAAGCACTAGAAGAATGAATGAATGAGATCCCTAAAGCAGAGTCACACTGTGACTAATTTTGTGACACATTTACCATTCTCATTCAATTGGCATCCTTGGAAGATCCCCATTTTGAAATCATTTTCTTCTTGTTGACTCCTTCCCTCCCTTAGAAAACTCTCCTGCTTCTGTGTATTGCTTTATAAATCATCTTTTACAGGTACCTTAATTATAACTTGTCAAAGAAACTCTTTCATCCTCAAAACCAATAGAAAATAAAAAGAAAGAAAAACAGAACCTCAGGGATTTATAGCAGATTTTGTTAGCATGTATTGTTTTTTAAAATATACATTTGGTTAGAAAGTAGGAGAAATATTTTCTTTTCAGGATTTATTTATAAAATTCTCTTAAGTTTGTACTGTGGCGCTCAATATGCATTCTTAGACTCTTTCCCATTCAAACCTAAATTGGGCTTGTTTTAAATTTTCATGTAACTTCATAATGTAGCTTCATGACACTCAAATTCAACATAGGCCATACTGAGTTTGTTCAAAATACACCCGATGACTTTTGAAGACTGGAAGTTAACGAATTGCCTCTTTTGTATTTGATCTAGAAGATTACAATACCATACTGTATAATAAATGGGAATAATTTGATACTAAATTTCCCAATTAATATTATGATTATAAAGGGAAGGCTTTGGAGCTTTTCCCTTTCCTGAAGAGAAACCTGTTAACTTCTACTTTTTAGAGATGACTAAACTAGGCTATGATGCCTTGTTGGCAGCTTTAGAATCATAAAAAGAAAGAGCTGGAAGAGACCATAGAGGTCACTCAGTTCAACCCCTTCATTTTGCAGTGACACTACGTGGCTTAACCAGGATTACAGAGCTAGTTAGTGGAAGGGTGGGGCCTGGACGCCAGATCTTCTAAGTCATCGTTCAGTGATTTTTCTACTTCACCCAATGCTTTTTCTTCTACATTCAAGATCAGAGGTTTTATTGATGCATATTCTGATGTTATTATCCTTAATTTAAATAATTTAAAGATTGATGGCAGAAAATTGATTTCATTGAGGAAATTCTGTGGTGGGGGTGTGCCAAATTAAAGGAATAAAATGAGGGATCAAACTAAATGTGTTTGGGATCATATTTGACACAAGGACAGCATTTTGTGACCTAATTTATCATCTAGTTGTGGAGACAAGTCTAGTGCATGTGTGAAATAAGTGGTGAACAGCATACATCTGTTTTGTTAAGTGATAGAGTAAGTGGTACAGAGAAAACAAGTATTGAGCAGTGCAGGAGCAAGAAAAGGCTAAATCCAAGCCCTGGGGAATGAGTGTGGTCTGGATATGCATTTGGAGAAGCAGGTCATCCCACACGAGAGCCGACAGCGTGTGTGAAGTAGTGGAGGGGCACGGGGCAGTGTGGGGTGTGCCCTGCATGTTCATGGGTCCCTGGAGAGGAAGGTAGTCTGACTGTAAAATAAGGCCAGGGTGGTAGGATATGGTCAGATTATGAAGGATCTTAATAGTGAGGTAGAAGAGATCAGACTTAGAGACCACAGGGAGCTCACCTTGCATTTTGAGCTAAAGCATGACTCCGTAGAGGCCTGTTTGTTACAGTCACTTGGGCAGTTGTTGGCAGTATGGGTTTAAAGAGTCTGGAAGACTAGTTATGAGACATTTGAGTATCTAGAGAGGAGATGGTAGAATGGTAGAGATAAGTGAAGGTAGAAAAGAAGGAGAAAATACAAAGACATTTCAAAGGAGTAATGGCTGGGGTAACTGTTTAGATTTGGTAGATTGAGAGGAGAAATTATTCAAAGTTGGGTTTGAGGATTTTAGCCTAGGTGACCAGGCTCAAAGAAGTTTGTCTGTGTCCTGAACTCCATTTCCTGCAAAGCCTAGAGTCTGAGCTGGTTGCTCTAATAGTACCTATTCTGTCTTGGCAATCTTTCTCCCCTGTGTTTCAGGTTACAGAGCTGTTGTATTAAAGGCGTGTCCTATTCCCCTTAAGGAAAAACAATATTTGTGAAAAGTTGGTTGGTTCCTTGCACCTGCTTTCTGATTATTGTTGACTTTACCACTTAGTTATCTCATTGTTAAATATACAAAGATCCCTGGAGCCCATTAGTCTTCACAGGTGGGAATGTATTTAATCTTTGGTAGAAAACAAAATTACTTACCTGGAATGTTTGTTCTCTGACTAATAATATAGTCACATTGATCCACCCTCTGTGTCCAATGAGCTCCCAATGGTTTTGGCATTGACAGAGGGGCATCAGAAATGGTTTAATTCACATGTATGACAAAGAGAGCCAGTTGGGGGACCTTGGTAAAACTAACTAGCAGACTGATGGAATCGAAAAAAGATTCTAGGGCATGGAGGCCTGCAAATCTTTTACAATAGGTGACATTTTTTTTCTAGTCCGAGGGACGTTTTATTTCATTACTGCCATATCTCCTTCATCCTGAGAGGCTAAAAAGAAGATACCATAGAAGAGGGCTGTGCTGCAAATTTTCCTAATGCTAGCAAACACTTATGGAGTAAAAATGTTATTGTTAATATTTAATCCTCACAGTTATCCTGTGAGGTAGATACAATTATTATTCCCATTTTAGAGGTAAAGGTACAGAGAAAGGCTGAGAGAGATAGAGTAAGCTGGGTGTTGAACCTTGGCCATCTGCCTTTAAATCCTTTTTCTCACTTTGCTGTGGAGAGCTTGGGCAAGAAGTCAGGCTTGGAGAAACTGCCAACTTGTTTACATGTTTTATTTTTACATTATATGACATTGGTTTTTTATGGATTGTTTGGACTTGTCTATTACAACAAGCAATTGAGAGGGTTGTATATTACTCTCCTTTGGCTATTAGCTCTTGTGAACTAATTATGCTACAAAAGTCATCCTTATAGACAGCTGTTTAAAATTATCTAGCAAATCCAAGTTTTTGTTTTGCTTCTTACAAGGTCCTGCTTGCCTTGCAAAGAAAAAAAAAAAGTATTCCATTTCTCTCACTATATTCAGCTACCTTGAATGGCAACTTCTACCTTGTCTTTGGGACTTTGGCTCAAACTCAAGTTTGTCGTGCAAGAGAAAGGTGAAGTGGCTCATTTAGGCTGGATTCTTGTGCCAGCCGTTTTTACAAGGGCAACATTTTGAGGAAAATGTAGCCACACGGCTGTAGGAAATACTGATTTGCAAACACACTTGGTGTGCTTTGCTATGTCTCCTGTTCCCCATTGAGGTTTCTTGATCATCTTGCTTTTGATCAAACTCAAGTTTGTCGTGCAAGAGAAAGGTGAAGTGGCTCATTTAGGCTGGATTCTTGTGTCAGCCATTTTTACAAGGCAACATTTTGAGGAAAATGTAGCCACACGGCTGTAGGAAATACTGATTTGCAAACGCACTTGGTGTGCTTTGCTATGTCTCCTGATCATCTTGCTTTTGCCCACTTATCACTCTAAGACAGAACTCTATGAAAGGTGGTGTATTCTCTACCTGAACTTGTGGCAAATCATTAACACTTCTCCTCTTTTTAAGTCCCAAGAAGATATGAAAGGCAGTAAAGGGAAATTGTTGCTTCTTCTGCATCTGATAGAATCACTGCATTCCTTGACTAGAAGGGACCTTGGTTCTTTCTACCTTGCCCCTAGCCTCTTGACAAGGACAAATTTAAAACATCCTTAGAAAAAGTCATCACATTTTTTAGAAATCCCTAAAGAGATCCCAACTTCTCTTTATTATTCATTCTAGTGTTTAGCAACTAAGAAAAAAGCAGATGCTGGCAAGGCGGATCCAACTCTGTAGCCGTCTTCCCGTTTGTTTTAGCCAATACATAGCCAGTTGAATTGATATGTAGACATCAGCTATTCATATTTAAGCAGATACCAGGATGGATTATGTGGCACTCAGGTCACAGTGAAAGACCTAACCTCATTATCATTAACTTCGTCCTTTACCTAATCTCAATCCTTGAGGGTGTAATTCAAGTAAACCTCCTCTGAAACTCCCATAAATGGAGGTGAAAATAGCTTCTTGCCATTTACTGTGGAAAAGACCTCTGTATATACTGGGAGCTGAGGACCAGAAACTTTGGATCTTCAGAATAAATATCAGAGACTCCTTTGCTGCTCAATTTATCCTAAGGACCTAAAGTTGCCATTAAATGAAATAATGCTTGTAAATAATTTAGGACAAAGTCCAAACAGTTCTAAAGGTCTGATAAAAATTAACAATTGTTTTTATGAAGAGAAACCAGTTCCAGAGCTAAAACCCTCCCTCCACTGTCTCAATCTCTGACACACAGAAAAGGACAAACGAAGGTGATAGAAGAAGACACAGGGGATGGGATGGGAACAAGGCCATCGGCCCAACTGTTCCTGCTGAACAACTGTCATTACTTTAGGGAAGAGGCACTCTGAGTCACTACTCAAACCTACCTCTGGGTAATAGCTGCAGTGTTGTTTACATTTTATTTAACCACTTAGCAAGCTGTTTCCAAATTATCCACAGTTGACTGCAGCATCCTCAAGTTCTCCTGTTTGAAGGACCTAGTTTAAGACCCTATTCCATTACCATCTGCAGCAGAAGCATCTGAATCCAGATGGCTCTAACATCTGAGCGAAGGGCTGTTCCTGGCTGGGTTCAGCAGATCCCTAAAGTACCTGATCACATGATTCGAGGTGACAACCCCACACTAGTGTTCTGAACAGGGTGGTGGTATCGCCCCTGTCAGAGCTGGCAAAAGGACACAGCTCTTGGAGAATATTCCCACCAATGACTCCTGTTGGCAGCCTCTTGTATTTATTCATGCAGATGAGTCACACATATCATCAAATTCTCCAGAATGCTTTTAAAAGATACAATTTCCTGTGCCCGACCACCTGATATTCTGATCCAGTACATTTGATGTCGCACCCAGGAATATATTTTAAAAGCTTCATAGGTGATCATAGGAGACTTTGACCTAAATGAGCCTTTTTCCAAAGGAATGGTTTATCTTGAATGAATGGGAAATTCTTTGAACTTTTATAGTTTGCTCACCTATCTAAAAATGTGATATTATACAGGACTTTGGAGGGCTCTAATTTAGTTCTCTTATTAGCCCTTACTGAATTAGCTGCTTCTGCTACAAAGTTGATGAGGGACACCAGGTCTTTACTGGGATCTCGAGGCAGAACAGGCTCTTAAGTTGCCTTCAGGTTCTGAGCCCTGGGCTGGTGGGCTGTGTGAGAGGTAGCGGTACCAGGTCAGCCCATCTTCCCAGGCACCCCCCTGCATCTTCAGCTTCTTCCTTGCAACAGTCCTGTTCAGCCCAGGAAGAACATTGATGGCCTTAGTTGTATTCTCCTCACCAGGCATGAGTCCTAGCACACACAGGTTGTACTTGGTGTACTAGGTGTGAGTGCTATGTGACCTCTCTGTTGGAGCCTCTCCACCTTCCCCTAAAATGTTGTCTTCTGCCTCAGTTTACCAACCTGGCATTCCAGTTCTCCACTGGATCTGCAGCCTACCTGGAGTTTTAGCCCACAATCCCAGCAGCTGGGGCTATTTGCACTTCTCTCCTGTGACCTGTTGTCTGGACTCTCTCTCTACCACTGACTGATCCCATAGCACATGGAGTGCAGTGTCCTGTGTAGCCATCAGTGCAGGTCTAGACTTAAACTGCCTGGGTTGGAAGCTGGCTTGAGCATCTTCTAGCTGGGTGAGCTTGGGCCAGTGACTTCAGCACTCCTTAGTTTCTTCATATGACTTTATCTTTCTCGCCTTAGTTTCTTCATCTGTAAAACAAGGAAATAATATATTTATCTCACAGAATTGTAAGAATTAAATGAACAACACATGTAAAATATGTAGAAAGTGCTCAGTGAATGTAAGCTGCTCTTATTATAATTGTTGCTGGCTTGCCTGGAGTTGTAAAAGTTTTGCCTGCTTGATTACAAATTTTACAGATGTTGTCTGCTGTGTGGAATTGAGTTCACTATGTCCTTTGGACGTTGTGCACCGTGCTGCCTGCACGTCAGTCCCCAGCAGCTTGTCTCTCCCATACTCCCACCACCCGCACGTCCTCAGCTGCTTTCTCACGAGCCTCTTGCCCAACCAGCTTCCTTTATGACAATTTGTTCTCTTTAGTTTTCTTGTGTATGTTTGTTTGTTCCTGACCGAATTGTCAAATTCCTTCTATTTCATGGCTTTAATTTCCAAGCACTTGATCATCTTTTGGGCTCCAGTTTAAACCTTTTCCAAATTCTTTTCTTATTGTGTTGCTTAAACCAAAAGCAGTTTAAGAAGGGTACAGGCTAGGCTGAGGATGGTGGGACGATTACTGTGGCGTTTCTATGTGCTCTTCTCTTACTGTCCACTCAGGCTCGTGCTGACGTGATGCACTGCCAAGTGCAGCTGTTCTTTGGTCCCAAGCATGCTCTTGCCCACATTTGAGAATTTTCTGTGTTTTGTTACATTATTTTACAAAAATGAATAAGATCTCCTCAAGAAACTGCCTATCTATTATGGGAGGCTCACTGAGAGGTGCCTTTTTTGTGGTGGTGAAGATAAGGAAATAATGATGGAATAAGAAAAGAAAAAGTACTGCTGTTTATTCAGCAAATATTTAATTAGTTCCTATTTTACTGGTCTAGGTGCTTAGGAGAATATGAGTGAATAAAACAAAGATCTGTGTCAGAAATTGTCCATCAAAGGTGGACACAAAATCAGAAAAAAAAAAACTTTTATTCAGATTTGAAGGGCAGAAATATTTTAAGATGTGTTCAAGATTAAACAGATCATCAAGGATTGGGAATTATGCCCTTTTATGACATGCTTGGCCAAATACAGATGTTAATAATGTTTGAATTAGGAAATTAGAAATACTGTGTAATAAATAATAAATGTAATTAGCTTTTACCTTGAGATAAGTTTTACATTTTCAAAAGGAAAGCTGAATAATAAAAGGCATTATAACTTTTTCTTTGAAATCTGGAATCATCAAGGAAATGTTGATGAACCTATGAGGCTCTAAGATAAATTGTGTGTGATGAAATTTACAAAGCTGTCAGTGATCAGTTACCTTCTAAGAGGGACTGGCGATATTTTTGATTCAAAATGTTAGATCTTCATTTATTAACATTTCTGAGTAGGGGCATGGGTAATGGCCCTGTCTGATAAGAGTTAAGGGTGTTGGGAGAGGAGTGTGACACTAGCTTGAAGGTCATGTTCTCTGCACACAGATGTGTCAAGGTTGTCAAGTGGAGGGGTTATTTGAGGACATTCTAAGGCAGCAAAACTGACAGAGGATATGCAAAGGGAAAGTTGGTTTTCCCCGCCGTCTTTAAAAATACAGATCACTTGGGGAAGTAGTCACATCTTAATTCATTATAATTTAGCATCTTAATATCATAGGAAAGAAAACCACATAAAACTGTTTTAAAATAGATCTATTTTGATATATTCAAATTATTGTGTGTTAAAGTGCTAAAAAGAAAAAAAAATGAAGCACAGCATTTAAAAGAAATAGAGTGGGAAATTAGAAATTCAGAGCAAATTCAATGTTTTTGAAAATCTAGCCTGTGTCCAGCACTTTGCCAAGTCCCCACAAATGAAGAAGTTGACTAAGATACTTTTCCAGTTAAGATACATCTCCAGTTCCCAAAGAACTCACAATATAGTAGAGGGTAACATATACAGCACCAAATAAATACTATTCAAGATTGTAGACGGTCTATCAGTCTAGATTTCTTCAGATTACAATGGGGAGTGGCTGGTTCTGGGAAGTTTTATTATCGAGTAGTTTCTATCTCTTTCTCTTCTTACCCTTATGTTTTTATGTGATCTTACGGTTTAATTGTGTGTGTGGCTTTTTGTGTCAGTCATCTCAAATCCTTTTGAGAAGTAGAAAATGTAGTCTGAAAATCAATTAATAGAGGTAATCCTCTGATAAAGTAAGATTTGAATACACAAATCACAGTTACATTAATTTTACCACTATATATAAACCACCAAACAAGTGGGCTCTTCCAAAAAAGGCTTAGAGTGAATTAGCTGGAGGGATTGTCAAGAGTCATGGTTTTTCCTGATTTGAAAAGATTAGCACTGGGTAATTTCCTTACCTAGTCTTATATAACTCCAGTCTCCTGTTCTTTTTTTAAGCTTTTAAGGAATTTTATTGTTCAATTTTAAACACTATAAAATTTTAATAATCATTTAAGGGGTCTGATTGATATTTGACCCCATTTAAAAACTCAATTAATTTATTGCCTTCAAACCCCTTTACACTGCATTTACAAATTTAAGATTTTATTTTCTCTGTAATTTTACAATTTTCTGACAAGCTTTCTTAAGTAATTACTAAGTAATTATTATAAGTATGTTATTTTTTAATTTTTTAATTTTATCAATATACAATGTAATTGATTTTTGTGTCAGTCTCCAGTTCTTTTTCTTTTTTCTTTTTAAAAAAAGATAACTGGTAAGGGGATCTTCCTAACCCTTGGCTTGGTGTTGTCAGCACCACGCTCTCCCAAATGAGCTAACTGGCCATCCCTAAATAGGGATCCGAACCTGGGGCCTTGGTGTTATCAGCACCACACGCTCCCGAGTGAGCCACGGGCTGGCCCAGTCTCCTGTTCTTTTTGCTTTAGCTGAGGTACTAAGTATCTGGCCAGGATTGGGAAGAGAAGGAAGCTGTGAAAGAGGAGAAGGTGGGAAGTCTAGTGAAACTAGTTCTGGGCAATTACAGGTTGGGGAAGATGGGTCTGCCTATGTAAGCACTTGGAGGTGTCTAATCCCAAGGGAGCACATCAAAGAGATAAGCTTTCACTTAGTAGCTCCAGAGCACAATCAGATGAGAATAGCCTAAATGTTTCCAATTCTAAAAATCAAGTCAGGGAGAAGTAATTTTTTTGGGCCTAATGGAAAACGGTTTCTCTACTTACAACACTTCTGACACCAAATGTGAGGGTTTTCCATATCAAGAAATTCCCTAATTCTCTTTGGATACCAACTGGGTATCAATGATTCACTTCAATCCTGACAATAACTACCCAGAGTTAGTGCAGACTCCACAGGTCAAGGGTTTAGTCCCACAAGATCACCCCCCACTTTAGATGCCAATCACAAGTAGTGGATCCTCGGGTTGCCTACCCTTCTGCTTGACTTGGCTACATGACCCCTTCCTCAGGTTTGAAAATTTGCTATAGCTGCTCACAGAACTCAGGGAAACATTTTACTTTCTATTATCATTTTATTAGCAAGGATATCATAAAGAATACAAATGAATAGTCAGATGAACAGGTACATAGGACAAGTTCCAGGAGGATCCCAAGTGCAGAAGCTTCTGTCTTCGTGGAGTTTGGGATGCGTCACCTTCCTGGCAGGTGGATGGATTTACCAACCCCTTGGTTAAGGGTTTTTATGGATGTTCCATTTTATAAGCCTGATTGACTAAATCACTGGCCATCAGCAGTTAACTCCATCCTCAGCTTCTTTTCTGTTTGTGGATGGCACCGGAAGTTCCAAGCCTCTAATCACATACAGTAGTTGGTTCTTTAGGCAACCAGCCCTCATCCTCCAGAGTCACCTCATTAGCATAAACTCAAGTATGGCTGAAAGTGGCTTATTAAGAATAACAAAAGATGCTGCTCTCACCCTATCACTCTGGAAATTCCTAGTGTTTTAGAAGTTCTGTGCCAGAAACTGGGGACAAAGACCAAATATATATTTCTTATTATAATACAACATCACAGGTCCTAAGAAGCAGCACTGCATTAAATTAAATCAAGGACTCAGGAATCAAAGTCCTGTGATGGAGGGCACCAATTTATTTGTATGGATTTGTATTTCTTTATACCTTATTTCATACAATTTAAAACTTTGTATATTTTACATATCTTTTGTTTATAATTAGCAATGTTAATGAGTAGTTTTTTATTTATATTGTTAGTTTAGTGAAACCTTCTTTTATACAAAAAGAAAAAGTGACTGAATTGTATATGAACTGTTCTGAGAGGTGTGTCTGGGGAAAGCTAGTGAGAATACATTACCTAATCCAATACTCCACTGTATCCCCTAGTGGCAACTACACAAATTGCAGGCATAGTGATTCTGCTTGGGAAGAAATAACCAGCCTTGCAAATCTAAAACCAGCAAAACATCCAATCGTGGCAGGAATTGATTGGCAACCACTTTAAATCCAGAATGGAACATATTATGTTGTAATTGCTTACTACTGTATCCCCCATTGGTTGGTAAATTTCGTGAGAGTGGGAACTGTATTTGACTTATTTAAAGTTACATATCTAGAACCTAACAGTGTATGACACGTACTTGGTACTCCAGAAAAATACTAAATGAATGAGTAACTGGGGTGAGGGGTGAGGAGGGAAACAAAAAAGGGAAGAAAACAGAAAAGGGGGAAAATCGAACCATATTTATTTTTCAAGTTTGCTCAGAATCCTCCTTGCCTTCTCCCACAAGCCATAAATGGTTGAACGCCCTGATAGAAGTACTAAGGAGAGTCTTAATTTTATTTTTCAAGGTATAGATTTATCTTTCCACTGACAGCATGTTTCTTAACAACAATACTAGAAATTTGATTGGTAGTTTTATTTTGGTCTTAGGACTAAGACTTCAGGGCAAAGATTTGGGGTTTCAGACCAAAATATATTTTCATTACCTAAAGTGCACCAAATTAAATAAGGCTATTGTCTCTAGGGAACCCTCAGCATGCAGGTCTGTCCATTTTATAGAGAGTGGTTAATGTAGCCCCTTTATGAAAGTGCCTATTTAATTCAACCGAATTGAGTGGGAACAACAAACAAGAGTTTTAACCACTGAGCTAAAGTAGCTGTCTGAACTGCAAAGCCAAGAATGAGTCCAGGTTAAAGAACACACAATAGGAAAAGCACTGCAAAAATATAAAGTGGGGGTCTTGCAAAGGATCAAGAATTAGTGCTTTGATAATATGATAGCACAGACTAAAAGGCATTAGGAACTTAATGCCATTAGAAACTTAAAGCCATTTTCTAAAAAAGACATTCTCACCCAGAGTGCAAAAGATGCCTTTCAGCTGGTGTGGCTTTGCAATTGCCTGGTGCCAGGGAGCTGAAGATTTTGCAGCCAGTTGCACATAGCTCCTTCCCTGCAGCAGTGCCAGCAAGCAGAGGCTTCCAGAGCATGTCTGCACAGGAGACCAGAAAGCTCAGGTTCCTTAAGTTCTAAATAAGGAGATTCATTTTGACTAAGAATCCTCCTTAGTCAATCCTTGATGACTCCAGAAATGACAGCCCTGTTGGCTTCATTATGTTATTTAAAAGTGCGTTGAAAATGTTAACAGGGCCCCATGACTAACTATACTACAAGAAAAAGTCAACTTTTCACACCTTTTGTCATCATCAGCCCCTTTATTTTATATACGACTAGCCTGACATCTTAGGTCCTCCTAAAATTTCAGTGAGCAATTCCAGACATCCAAGAAGGAGTTTTTTAAAAAGTGCTATTTTTCAACGAGTGTATGAAAATAAAAACAGTTTGACCATTGCCTCTCGGCAAAGGTACAAAATTTTTAGACGGTAAATAAATAGAAAGTTGTTTTAGGGTACAGTACTCCTGGGCAAGGAGAAGTAGTCTGGAGATAAACACAAGAGCAGGAGAGATGGTAGAGGAAATCTGGGTGGGATATTCTACAACCCTCTGACTCCAAGTGTGGTCTATGGAACAGAGGTGTCTTTCTGGCAGAATATCAGTCCTTATCCCCCCCACAGACTAAATCAGAATCTAATTGCTAAAAGGATTCCCAGGTGATTAGTATGCACATCGAATTTTGACAGCTCAGCTCTTGAAGTCCTGGGGGTACGGTTCTGAGTAAATCTGCAACTACTGGGGCTCTTAAGCTTTTGTATATATAAGAAACACCTATGGAAGCTGTTAAAAAGGCAAGTTCAGGGCCCAGATAAAAGAGGTTCTGATTCCATACGCTTGTGTGATACCTTGAAAATCTGTATTTCTAACACATTTCCCAGGGTTTCGATGCACGTGATTGTTGGACTGCATTTTAAGAAACCTCGGTCACTGATCTCAAGATTTGGCAAAGGAAGACTGTGCTTACTAAATAAAGTCTATTGAAGCAGCTGACCATAAAAGGCTTCCTGCCTGGGAGTAGTGTAATGGAATTCCCTGTCTGAGATATGAAAACTGGTAGCAGGACCCCCGAGGACTCTTCTTTCTAACTTGATCTGAGTTCAAGTCACACTGAGCGCTTGGCTCTTTCCCACAATTTACCATGTTTTCTCTGGTCAGGTTTTAGAGTCGGAAAGGCTCAGTTTGGATTTGAGTTTAAAGCCTGTACTAGTTTTGTGATTCGGAGGCAAGTGGTTTACAATCTCTGACACTCAGGTTCCTCATGTGTAAAATGGGTACTGTAGTAGCTGTCCTGTGGGGTTATTGCACCAATTACAAGAGAAATGGCCTGTGTAAAATATATAGCATGGCGTATAGCATTTAGCAGGCATTTAGTATATGATCACAACTCTTGTTTGTACTCTTCTGTCTGGAGAACTTCCTTTTTTTCTCCAAGACTTACTTGTTCTTTGTAGGGTTCTTGACAACTCCTGTCACCACCACAATGAATTGCTTACACATCTGTACTCTCGTAGTACTTAAACATTTCTGTCGTGTGTCCTTTTGATAGTTTTGTTCTCTGTCTCTTCACTGAACTGCAGTCTCACCAAAACAAGCAAACAACAAAAACAAACCCTGTTGTATCCTTCTTTGTAGTTTCAACACCTCACATGTGATAGCAAAGGCAAGGTGATGGTTATGTGCTAGGCACTGTCCTAAGCACTTGTAACGTACTCGCACATTGAACCCTCAGAACAATGCTGTGAGGTAAGCACTGCCATGATCTCTGTTTTATAGATGGGGAGACTGAAGCACAGTGAGGTTAAGTGACGTGCCTAAGGTCATACCACTAAGTGGCACACCTGTAATTTGATCCCAGCAGCCGGGTTCAAGTTAAAGGCAGCAGACACTCAGGGAAGGCTTGCTGAGTTGCATTACACTGTGAGTGCGTCAACTTCAGGTGAGATCTTTCCTCTCCAAAAAATGGTGTTCTGAGGATCACAAAGGAGCAAGTGAAATCATTGCTCAGTTTTCCAATGTGTCTTATTAACCTAAAACAGTATCAAAACAAATCACAGACATAAAATGTTTAATGGGTTCCTTCTGAAAGGAAACCTCAAATCTGTTATGAAATTGTAAAGGTAAGTACTCATTATTTCAAAGAGCAAGATTATGTAGAACAACAAGAGTTAACAAAGACTTCCTGATATCAAGATTTCTTTTTCAGCTTTATTGAGGTATATTTTACTTATAATAGATATGACCCATTTACGTGTACAGTGTGATGAATTTTGGTAATTGTATACAGCTGCATAATGTCTACCACTATCAAGATATGGATAAATTCTGTCACCCTGGGAAGTACCCTTATGCCTCTCTGCATTCCATCCTTTCCCCTGACCCCTGGCTGCAGACAACCATTGATCAGCTTTCTGTCATTATAGTTTTGCCTTTTCCAGAATGTTGTATAAATGGAATCATACAATATGGTAGTATTTTGAGTCCAGATTGGCTTGCTCAACATAAAGCTTTTGAGCTCTGTGTTGTTTTTGTCAGTAGTTTTTTCTTTCCTATTGATAAGAAGTGTTTCATGTTAGAGATGTACCTTTACTTGTTTATCCATTTACCAGTTGATGGGCATTTGGGTTGTTTCCAGTTTTTGGTGATTATGAATAATACTACTATGAATATTCATGTATAATTCTTTGTGTGAAAATACACTTTCATTCCTCTTGGGTAAATACCTAGGAGTGGGTTTGCTGGGTCATACGGTAAATCTATGTTTAACTCCTAACATACTGCCACACTGTTTTCCAAAGTGGCTGTACTGTTACATTCCCCCAGCAATGATCAGAGTTCTGTTTTCTTCTATCCTTGACAACACTTGATAGTGTTAGTCTTTTTAACTTTAGCTATTCTAGTAGATGTTTATTTGGAACTCTTGTTGTGATTTTAACTTGCATTTCTTGATGACTAATGATGTTGAGCATCTTTCCTGTGCCTATTGGCCATTTGCATATCTTCTTCTGTGATTGATGTTCAAATCTTCTGCCCATTTGAAAAATTGGGTTGTGTATCTTCTTTTTACCGAGTTGTATTTTTTTTTAATGTACTCTGGATGTAAGCCTTTTGTCAAATGTATGGTTTGCAAATATTTTCTCACTGTCTGTGGCTTGCATTTTAATTTTCTTAATTGTGTCTTTTGGAGAGCAAAAATGTTAAATTTTGGTTAATTTCATTTTAATCCACTTTTTTCTTTTTTGTGCTTTTTGCATCTCCCTTAACATTTCCTTTTTATCTAATCTAGTGTCACAAAGATTTTCTTCTAGAAGTTTAACAGTTTTTTACATTTAGGTCTATCATTCATTTAAAGTTAATTTTGAATCTGACATAGAGATTTCCAACCTGCTTTCACTAGAGTCCTCTCTTCCTGCTGACTGTGCCACATAGCTCACCATCTAACCCGGTCAGGTTAAACATGGCCTTGTAGAAACTAGTATAAGAGAGTGTGTGGGTGTGAGACTCAGGGAAATCTTTTAAAACTGTTGGCTATTCAGTTCTCAAGTCGCACAATAAATGGTGTTGTTTAAATTAGGCTTGTGATTCTTCATGTGGAGTGTGCAAAAAGAATGAGAGGGAATAACTCAATGTGGATATCGAGTTCAGGTAATTTTTGGGTCATTGAACTCTAGGCAGATAGATATGTTCAAATCAAAGTTAATTGGATAGAATAAGGAATGAGGTGGTACCTATTTGACTCCAAGTTTTGTTGAATCTTTTAAATATTAGTTCAAATGATATTGTTTCCCTCGTTTTTACTTTTCTGCTCATTTCCAGGGAGTGTAGATTCCTTATTTGAAGAGGACAAACTCTTTTCTTATTGCTGCAAACCTGTTTGAAACAGAGAAGGATCAATCCCAGGAAAATTTTCAGCCTGATGTCCTTTTTCCTAGTCTGCCTTTTGCTCATTACCACTCCCACATGCTCTGTTCCTAAGATAGTCTGAAGTTTCAAATGCCAACAAAAAATTCCCTGTATTTAGGTTGTTTTGGATTGCTAATTATTGGTGGCAATGGATGAGTGTTCAGCACCTTGGAACTTTTGCAAGAGAAACTTAATAAGGATACGTTTGCTGTAGTTGGAAAACTATTTGATGAACAGCTGACCTTTCAAATGTTTACATGAGTTGAATCTCTGAACTGCTAATGTTAGGAAGGTCCAAGTTCTAATTCAGACTCAGACACTGAATCCCTTTGTAGAGAAAGCTTTTAAATATCTTCGGCTTCAGTTTTTTCACTCATTTTTTAAAAAAAGGCTAACTTCACCTACAGTTAACTGGTTAATGTTTGTGAATGTCTTGAGAGGATGGAAAGAACTGTCTCAGGGCAGTCCCCTATTGTTCCCTCTCAGGATTGTGGTTTGCCGTTCACCTGAAGTGAGTAAGTCATGTGCCAAGTTTGCATTGCAGAAAGGAAATGATTCCACAGATCCTTAACCGTGGGATGGAAAAATATATTCGTTCACACAGAGTTTGTGAATAAAGCTTCCACTGTGTTGGGGAAAAATTGCAAAAGGAAGCTTAGTTGTCTGGATTAAGCCAATTATAAATACCTTTAAAAATATTTACATAGATCTCCCCTGCTAACCAATTCTCTGAGCCCATTCCATAAAATTTTATTCTCAATTGCTTTCGGAAATTCATGCATATTTTTCTTGTCCATTGTTTCTTACATGAGGCCTGATGTTCATGGCGCTTGGTTGATTTAAAGAAGCTAATCCATGCATATAAAAGAACAAGGAAGGTGACCTGGGGAAGAAGGTTGGGGTTGAGAAATTAAGAAGAGAGCTCTTTTCTAATTGTGGCTTTTCCCCCTTAAGGTTCTGTTTTAGCATGATTTTTTTTTTTTTCATAGAGTCAGTTACTTCATTGCCTAAGTGCCTCTTTTGATGACTTTGTGTGTCCTCATTGGCTGCTCCAATTAGGTGGTCTCATCCTAACCAGTTCCACAACCCTCCCTTTGTGGTTGTGGACATTATATAGGGAGCAGAAAGCCAGGTCACTTCCATATCTTTACTGGAAAATGGCTCTTATTACCAGCTTGTCCCTGGAGATATAATCGGTAGGGTTTTCATGCTCTGTTATTAAAACAATGAGAGACTATCATGTTTTCCCATGTCTATTCTCTGTTCAAAGGAAAGAATCTATCTAGAGAGAATGAAAAGAATGATTTAAGATGATGTATTTGGACCTTTATTCTGTTGCTTATAGTCAGAAATTCACAAGGTTATCCAAATATGAACTGATTCAAATATACTTCCTTTGGTTCTTCTGAGGGGAAGGTGTAGTGGATATGTGTTATATATCATGTAGGCTTAAAAAGCAAATTAAGTGTTTTTTTAAATGGTGCATCTAGAGATTTAGGGCCTTTTAAGCAAAAACTTTGTAGGTGTGACCACTTGACAGCAAAATACACTCATCTCCACAGCAGTCTGGGAGTACCAGAATTCTATTTATATCTAGAGAGAGGTAAAATGACAACCAGACACCACCAGAAGCTATTTACTGAAAAGCATGGGTCAATTTGTGAAACAGCTTTTATTCTGAGATATCTTTCATTTATAATTCTGCCTTTATGCACTAGATAGCAAATAATTTATGGTGGATACAAATAGCTTCCTAGGCTGGCTTCCTAGTACTCATACTTCCTATTAGCATCCAGATTTCCTTTTGGGGTGTTCTCTTTCTTCCACTGAGTGCAGTCCTGGGGAGCTGAGGGTGGTAAATCAGGCCACCGTGAACTCTTACTAGAGAAGCCCTTGGTTCTCACAATCTGCTGATAGGTATGGGCCAGCAAATGGGCATGTGACCTGAGCTTGGAAAGCTGGACTTTCCTGGTTAGTTGAATTTGGAGTGTAGTTGTGTGAAGTCAGAAGCAACCCTTGGAGCTCATGCATTCTGGGGATGTTGTCCTAATGGTCAGGACATTCCTGGCTTTTTTTCTATCCTGTTTCCAAGTCTGGTTCTCCATGTTCCCTGTTCATTTCATGAGATTCCCTGATATAATAATAATAATAGTTATTATTATTATTATTATTTTCCTTTATTTTTCTTTTTGGTATAGTGGTTTTCTGTTGCATACAGTCCAAGAGCTCTAACTGTTATCCAAGCTCTGATGCTGTCTCACCATCTGCCCTGCTACTGCCTGGTCCACTCTTTACCATTTCTTGCCTGGAATACTGTAACAGCCTCCTTGCTGATCAAAGCAGATAAACATATATATCTGCTAAAACCTTTAGAAGTCAGATCAAGTTACTCATCTGCTCAAACCCTCCTATGGGTCCCCAGTTCACTCTCAGTGAAAGCCATAATCTTTATAATACCCAGGAAGGCCTCCCATGATCTGACCCCTGTTCCCTTTGTGACCTCATCGCCTCTCTTCTCTCCCTCCTTGCTGCATTGCCTCCTTGCTGGTCTGCTAAAGCCAGGGATAGTCCAGCCCCAAGCATTTTACACTGGCTCTTACCCCTGCCTCAATTACTTTTTCTCCAGATAGCTGCTTTGGCTCACTCTCACCTTCACCTTCATATGACCTTCGTTTCAATATCACCTACTCGATGAGGCCTTCCCTGATCATTCTATTAAAAATGTCAAGATCCTCCCACCACAGGTATTTCCTACTCATTCCTCAGCTTATTTTAAATTTTATTTTATAGAACTTTATCATCATCTAAAACACCATATTATTTTCTTATTGATTTTTAAAAGATTGCCTATCTATGCCCACTGGAACATAAGTTCCAAAAGGCCATATAATGTTCACTACTTTCCAGCATATAGAATAGTGCTTGGCAAAATCAATTGTTGAGTAAATGATGTAGCCCTTGGGGGAGCAGTTAGTTATATTTTATTCGACTTGTATCCTTAAGATCTAGCACAGTGCGTGACACAGAATAGTCACATAGTAAATTTTGTTTTTGTGTTTTCATTGTTGTCCCTAGCTGCTATGACTGTTACAAGGAACAAAGTCTTCAGGTCCTAATCCTTTCATGGTTATACTCTGGTTGATAAGTGGTTTGTAATAATCATAGGGACTAACTCCACCCAGTGCTTGTATTCATTTTGATGGGGGAAAAAAAGGCAATCTGATCAGGACAGAACATGCTTAAAGAAAGGCTCAGATTAGTTTCAGTGAGTTTACACAGTCAGCATTTTGGAAGTGAAGCTCTGGAGGTTGAATCAAGCCAAGAAATACAATTGAGCATCCTAGTCTGCACATTTCATTTGCAAGTTCAATTGAAGTAGAAGTGGAATGGGATCATGTTATTAGTTCTCTTAGAGGCAAAGATTTCCAGGATAGGAAACTGTGTGTGTGTGCTTGCTGGGTCAGTGAAAGATGTGCTGTCCATGCAGTATTGCCAGGGACACTCCTTGGAGGGAAACATAGGATGTAAGAAGGGACTATTACTAAGCAAGATATTTTGATCCCTCCATCCTCTTTCCTCTGTCCCCCTGCCCCTTGCCCACCAGTGGAACCAAATGATTGTGGTATTGTGACAAAAAGATAAATATAATTTTAATCCAAATTTAGTCCATTCTTTCAGTCAGAATATTTCTTTTCTTCCTTCTGTAATTTAGTATTCTAACTTTCTTTTTCCACTCCAAAATTCTGTCTTCTAAGTTGGCAGCACTTCATATGGTATTAGTCATAATTTCTAATTATTTAAGCTATTTCAGCGATTAATGAGAACTTCTATGATTATAGGATACTGTTGAACAATGGGGTCCTTTCAAAATCTCATTGGTCAATTTCAGTTAAGAAAAAAATCATAAAGGCAAAAATATAAGTTTTGAGAAAGTGCCCATTTTAGCTTCAGACAAACACTAGATTGTGTTCTTCTTATCAAAAGTAGAGAAAAAGTTTTGCTGTCAACTTGAGAGAATACTGCTTAGGTTAAACTTCTTTATTGCACAAAGAGAACTTTTCCTTCCTGAGCTTAGACAATTTTGAAATGCTGAGATAACTTTCATTTTTCCTTTATGATTCAATTCTGGAACCAAGTGTTTTTTCCTTGCATTGTGAATTCCCAAACCCTAAGAGCATAGTCCAAGTTTATTTTAGATCTTTTTTAAAAATAAAAATAATAAACAGCACTGGCAATATTTGATTTTGGTAAATCCAACTTAAGGTGAAGTTCAACTTGTTTGAGTCCTGCTATTCAAATCAAAACCACCTGAGGCTGGAGGTGGTTCTGTTGTCCATGTATCTGAGGAAGCAAGTAAGAAGCCCTCTTAATGGGGCTAAAGCGTTGACTCTCAGACTTCATGTGAACAGACCAATTGAATAAAAAAGATAATTATCCAAGAACTCTAAGCAAGAGTTTACTGTGTTTTTTTTTTTTTTTTTAGTTTGTTTCTCTATTTTTTGTTTTAGTCAAGCTTACGTAGTTATGAAAGTGGAATTTGTTATGTGGGTTTTTAATGGCTATTCAGATGGTAACATCAATTTTCCATTTTTATTTTGTTTTGTGCCTGTTGTTCCTGTACATGTGAGGTCAAATAAATTAGCTGTCCATCCTGGGCAGTAGACTGATTTTCACGATTTATCAGATAATATGCATTTGTAGTCAGTGGAGCAATTGTAAGCTCCAGATAGCAAGGACTATTCTTATTAATTTTTCTATCCTCAGAACTTGGCACAATGCGCAAGACATAGTAGATGCTCTATACATGTTTAATGTGAATCAATTGAACTAATGGGACAATTTTTTTACTGTGATTTAGATGTTTGATCCATAGAGATGGCATCAGTTCTTCTTTGATATGTTCTCTTCTCAAGATTATGCCATTTAGAAGTTCTTAATTTCAAGTCCCTTGAATTTCCCTTAATTTCAAGTCCCTTAAATTCAAGTCCCTTGAATTTAAATAGCTTTATGAGACACACTAATATTCATTATTTTAGCATGTTCTCAGCACATCCCCGTGAAGTCAGGAGCCATGGAAACCTAGAGGTTAAGTAATTGTTCTGCATCATTATTTATTCTGAAACCTAGGCCAGGTCTCTATTTTTTTACTAACCATGTGGCGGGCATAGTGAACATACTACTAATACCTAATAAAAAATTTCCTTCGTTGAGTCTTGTTGATTGATAGCATTAAGATAATGATGTGGAACTCAGAAATAAAGCTTCTGACACCTTTACATTGTTGGCATGAATTTTAAAGTTTTATTTTAAGTAGCTGTTTTACAAATAGAAGTTCAGCACGATGGAAAAGTCAACTCTGGGCTATCTACTTGAGGATGTTTATTTGGTGGATTAGCAAAACTGTTGCTGGTTTTATTCCAAGTTTGGCTTCTCACTAGGGACACTTGAAGGTTGGTATGCACCTACAGTTTGAAAAATAGTTTTAACAGCAAATTCAAAATGATGGAAATGTATTCTGAATTATTAGACCAATGCACCTATGGTAGAACTGAGAGCTGATTTGAAATGAAAACCTGTATATTAAAAAACTTTTTTAAGGTCTGCAAATATATTAGGAAAAAAATGGCCCGTCTTTTCTCAATATTGTGTGCTTAAAACGTTTTTCTTCTGCTTTGCCTGTTTTATGGTCCTATTCTCTTCCCCTCAGTGTCACAAGGCCTGAGGTTCCATTCAGTTGCCGTTTCTTTCCATAAACAATTCTTTCAGCTGGTTCTGTCTATATGACAGTCAATATCCATTTGATTGACTTATTTAATTTTCAGAATTTTGACTCTGGAAAAGTATTGTTTTTTTTTTTTCACCAATATTTAATCATCCTGGTCATCATCCTTGTTCTTATGCTTGCTCAGAACAAACCTTCCCCATTTCTTAAATTTTGTTGTAAAGATTAAAGTTTGTTAATGTGCCAAGAAACTTTCATTAGGACAGTTAAATTGTACCTTTTGTTTTTCTCTAGATGATCTAATTCCAAATTTTTAAGCATTCTTCCTTTTTAATACTCTGATTTTATATATCTTGAAACACAACTGTATGGTTGAATCTGATTTAACTGTAATTCACTATAACTTTCAAATTTTTTCATCTAGACATGTAAACTCCTTAAAGGTAGGGACCTTACTTTGTTCCATATTCCTCTTTATATTCCTACCCTGTAGGAAGTGCCTGGTACATTCATAGGATGCACTTCATACATGGTTATTTGCTTAATGAGCAAATTGATAGTAGTTCATACCTGTATTTCTTAATAATGACAACAGTCACTTTAAACATTGATCTCATATCAGTGTTAGATAAGTTAGAGCAATAGCAAAACAATGCAAATTGTTTCATAGAACTGAGGCTTACAGCAGCTATTAATGCATAATAATGTGTATTGATGATAATGGTAAAATTATCTTAATATCATTTTATATCTTATCACCTTGTTTGCCCTGTTCTTTGATGTTTGAATAAGATATCAATTGATTTTTGTGATTAGTCTTACATGGTTATCTTCTTTTCCCTCTTGATTAAATTTTTAAAAGACTATTCCCATTCTTGGGACAAAATGTTACCACTTGGTAGGAATAAAAATATCTTAACCCAAGGAGACAGTGTATGTGTATCACAACTGCCCTTATTTTACCAAATCAATCTCTGATTTTGTGCAGATTATTCTGAGCCTGTTATTTAACTAGGAAGATTCTGCAGCCCTTAAGAGCAAAGCAGTCATGAGATATATTCTTCAAAGTTGATGATAAGTTTTTGCTTAACATTTTAAATGGTATCTAAAGTGGCCTTAAATGTAACGGGTCAACTTTTGGTTTGCTAGCCCAGTGATTAAGAACTCCGTAAATGTCATATTTCATGGGAGAGATGAATAATCATAACTTCTTATTTATAGTGACCTCAATAATTTTTCTCAGTGATGGGGTAGACATCTAAAGATCAGCTTTTCAAAGTTCAAAGATAACTTAGATGGTGAAATACTGGATCAGATATGTGAGTAGATTTTTCATATAATGTGGGGTGCTGTGAGAATGCTTTGGAGTTAGACTGCCTGCCTCTGAATTCCAGCTCTGCCATTTGCAAGCTTTGGGGAAGTGCTAGTAAACAATTCAACATTTTTGTGTTTGTTTTCTAATTTGCAAAAAGGGAATAATAATAGTACTTCCTTTTTAAGGTCATTGTGAACTTGAAATGATATTATCAGCTTAAAGTGCTCAGTTAACACTCAATAAAAGTCAAATATTATTATTCTTCCCTTTCTGTGCGATGTCTCTATTTTTTTTTAGTCTTCTGCTTGACTTTGCCAGAAATTATCTGGCCCAGAGAACTATTTCACAGTCTGCTCCCAAGTACTTCCCTCTCTTCCTCTTCTATCCCTTCCTCCTTTCTAAGCTGGCAGTGTTGTGAAATGCAATCTTCCTAATTTGTTATCCCTTTCATTTTCAGAGTTTTGACATTATTTATTGAGAGAAAACAGAGTTTGATGAGCATGGGGAGGTGATAAAGCTTAAATTCTGAAGTGTTCTTACAGTTGCAATCTCCGGTATGATTCGTGCTTTCCTTGCGGAGATGTTTTCCATTCATTTTGAAAGTACCTGCTTTCTCCTTTCCCTATAAAGATCCTTTTCCAGAAGGATCAGTACAGATGGTGGTGGGCTTGTTTGATGGGATGACTAATAGATTTCTGCATTATGTAGGCAAGGCCCCTTTGGGAATTCCATTGCAAACAGCACAAAGTCTATTATATTATTAATTTCTCAAATTCAAAAAGTGCTTGTGGTTGCTTAGTATAGGATTTCTGATTTTACAAAAAAAAAAGTGTTCCTGTAATTTGTGGGGAAACTATTGAGAAATAGATTGTGAAATTTATCTTTTGTAAGAATATTTTTGAAAATGTTTTTTATTCCATTTGTTGTTCTCTTTTGACTCTGAAAAAATTCCTGTCTTTCTTTAGTATCAGTTGATTATTGATTTATTTTCCTAAGTAATTGTTCTGTTTTTATCTTTTTAGGACCCATACCGTATGTAACTGATGAAGCTCATTTTTTCTGACATTTGGCCTTTTTTTAATCTGATCTTTTCTCCCCCTTCTTTTTTGTGTTTACATTTTGATTAATTGACTTGATATTTTAAATATCTTTGTAGCTACCTTAAATATTTTCTGAAACCAAAGTGGTGTATAAAAACTATTATATCTGTGAGTATTCAAATTATGGCATCCTAAAATCCTTTATTTTTTCATGATAATTATGGTTATTTGTTCATCTCTATGTACCACAAGCTGTGCAAAAATACTTTGTAAATTATGTCTTTTAATCTCCATGATAGTGCCATGCAGAGGATGTTATTTCCCTTTTATAGGTGAGAAAACTGAAGTATAAAGAGGTTAAGATCATAAAATTAGTAAGTTAGGAAGTCAGATTTTAAGTTTAATTGAGCTTGGACTCTATTCTCTACCATTTCTAATTACTTTAAAAAAGTCCATTGGTTCTCCACCTTTTGAAGGCTTATTGACTTAATGACTTTTCTATGTTAGGGGCATAATATGATAGCTACCCAAATCTTCGTAGGCTGTGGTATTTGAACAGTTCAATGTCGTAGGCCTTTAAAATATATTGGCCAAAGGCCAACATATGTTGGTGAGGGTCTCAGCCACGCCCCCCAACATCTGCACCCAGCCCAGAGATGAACACTGATCCGCTGCTGGAAGCCCCCTGGGTTCCCCTGCTGTAATGAGAGGGGTGCCAAGTGCTTCGACCGTGCTCTACCCTCCCTCCTTCCTCCTCCTCCCACCCTATCTCCCTCCCCTTTCTCCTCTCCCTTTCCCCCCCCCAACTGCTCTGCAACAACATCTTAGAATGTAAAAAATAAATAAATAAATAAAATATGTTGGAATAATTTAGCATTATTATCAAATGTCAAATTACAAATCAAGGAGGGGGATAATTTTTATTTACATTTTTATTTGCAATCATCTCCAAGATAATTTTACCTGAATTGATTTCACATTTGTAGAGAGTGGTCAGAGGAGATCATGAGAAGCATTACTACAAATTATGATTTTGTGAAATTATGAGATTCAATAATTGCTGGTGCGAAGACAGATACTCTAAGGGATCAATTTTTATTGTTGTTCACTTTAAAAGTGAATTGTAAATTCATCTGAAAATGAATTTGAGGGTTGCTCTTGCTGTGCCTGAAAGCTGGAGTGCTTCCTCTCAGCCACACCTCCTTGTTGTGCTGATGAATTGTAAAGGAGAGGAGGGAAGGACAGCCTGTTTTCTCCTGTCCTTGATTGAGAACTCCAAAGATCTATGTTTTCTTTACGTTAGAGTGTGCTTTATGATCTTCCTACAGAATATTAAGTGACAAGGAGAAAGTTTTCATTCTCTCTCTCTTTTTGTTTTCAATTCCCTTTATAAAAATTTTTTCCTAACAGTTTTGGAAAGATGCTCCTTCCAGGCATTTAAAAGCTTTTTTGGCATCTAATCCTGCCAGTATTAACACTGGCAATCGGTGTAATTTACAGTAGTGCATTAAATATAAATCTAATTTTTGTATAACTTGCTTAAGGTCAATTTGTGATAGAACTCTGTTGGTAATGATAGATGTGTATTATGAATTACTGCATGCATAGTTCATGCGGTTGAACTATATGGATGTAAGCAATTACATGTTAATTTATGAAGCATTAATATATCTCTACAAATTAATTTTTGTTGTGTCTTTGTCAGCTTTGAACAAGGCCGTGATGGTTTTTTATGTCCTTGAGTTAGGTAATTTCCTGTCTGGGAAAGAGACATAGACTAATTAAAATAAATGATTTTAAGCACATTTTGGAATTTCAAATTAACTTCTGACATAAACCTTTCTTGTCTGGGTAACTTCTCAGCCTTGAGATTTTTAGTGGCATGCCCTGTTCCCTTCATGGAATTAGAACATTGTAGGGGGTGGAGCATTTAGCAGATTATCTCAAATGTTTTGGGGCCCACTGAGGAGTACAGAGAAGGATAATATTTTCTAAATTTCTCTGGTCTGTCTCTTCCTGTGAATGGGGGCATTTGTTTTGGTTTTAACTGCACTGTATTTAATTTTAGTCTGACTGCTATTTCCTTGGCTCTAGCCTCTGCACAGTTATGTTTTGCTTAGATCACTCACCTTTAGTGAGTCTAACTCTTCTCTTTGCCTCCTTCGTTCTCTAGAGACCTTTAGAAGCCTCTATTTTATTTTTTATTGTTGTTCTAGGGTCTATGCCTTTACCAAATGAGATTCCCATCCTGCTCCAGTTTAACCTTGCTTTTAAAAATGGAAAGTAAAAGCGACACTGTCCTCTAAGCTTTCTCTGCCTCAGCTGAGGTTCACATGAGAAAAGTAAGCTTTACTGAAAATGATTCTAGTGGTTGTTTTTTCAAGTCTCCTGAGAGTGCCACATAGGTAATACCCTTCTGGATGCATAGGAGAGAAATTAATTCATTACACCCATTGATGCCGTGGGCATTAGAGCTTCATTCTGTTGCAGAACCCCAGTTTCAGTAAAACTTACTTTAAATGTATACCAAAGGAAGGGCAGGATGATGGATGATCCCTCAGTTCCTATATAGTACCAGGCAATGTATGGGGCCCCTTCAGATGGCTCATCTCATTTAGTATGAGATTTCACTTGAAAAGCTGTGAAAATGGTTAGGGCCTTGATAGAGCTTCAATTAGACTGGCTTACAGGAGACCCAGGCTAAATTGAGTAGGTTGGCTCCTCTGGAAGCTGGAATGATAAAGACCTTGAGACCTTTGAGCTGCCTGACTGTAGGGACCATGGACATTGTGTACTCTTCTCTATCCTTAGCACCTAGAGTTTCTGCCCTATTACATATATGATAAATATTTTTTGATTAAAAAAAGTAAAATATAATCTAGACAAGATATACTGCACATATTCATTCTAAATCTCCTTCAAGATAATTTTACATGCTTTCATTTAAAATTTGTAGAGATTGTAAATAGGATACGAGTCTAATTATGGTCTTGCTGAGCCCCCAGGTCTTCATTAAAGTGGGTAAAAATTCAGAGAATGCTAGGCCTGAGTGGATTTGCTTTGTAAACCTGGCATGTGAGAGAGTCAACCATCAACAAGAGCATGTGTTTTTCACAGGAAGTCTGTTGCAAGAAGCTGGGATGTCCTAATTCCTGTGCCTTTGGCTGATACTGTACCAGTTGAGACAAAGCAGGAATTACATCAGGACATGCACCCCATCAGAAATTATCATGAATCACTGCTTTTATTGGGAAGAAATTGTTTAGTAATACGAAGACCTTTATACTAGAGTGACCATCACCAGCACAGAAATGTGTGAGATAAAGAACTTGGTACCATTTCTAGATCCATTTGAAAATAATTAGGCTTGAAATGATATCAGAGATATTTCTCTGCAATATATGTACTAAGAACAATGTAACTTTGGTGATGGTGACTTCAATAAAAACATGAAATCATTTAGAAAGTGTAACATGGCTTGGACAAGCAGAAAAATTTATATGATTTCAGATATTATGAAGGTATGTCTAAAAAGTATTAATTACAACAGCATTGTCTTGATTACCTTTGTTTTTTATCCAGAGTGTAGTATCGTTAGGCAATTAACTGTGCTTTGTCATAATCAGTATGCCAACCCTGACACATCACAAGCGCTGCCATTAGTGTTGTTATGAATAAATGTGTGAAGAAAGAAAGCATACACACAAGTTAAAAATGAAAGAAAGGAAAATAAAATGGATGAAAGGTTGACAGAGGTGAACGAAGGTGGGAGATGAAGACACAGAAGGCAGAAACACAGAATAATGATGAGATCCTAAATCTTGGGAAGACCATAAAGCTGAGTGTTCAGTGCTGTGCTATCTAGATCTGAAGAATTAGGGAACCTTCAGCGGATGTCTGGGTAACATTAGCCAGCACCTCAAGATTGTGCCAGCTTCTTCCCAACTTCCCACCCAAACCACCACCATGCGTCCAATTACTTACGCTGAAACCTGGGAGCCCTTCTTCATTGTGCCTTTTCCCTCACCTCCCATCACCAACCCATCAGCAATTTTGTAGTTCTTTTTCCAAAATAAACTTTGAAACTATTTATTTGTCTCCTTCTCACTGCCACCCCAGTCCCCTGACACCATCATTTCCTTTCTGGCTGACTTTGAGAGAATTCAAATCTCTAATTCCCCTTTTTGCACTCTTTCTTGCTATGCTCCTTTCTTTCACAGCAGAGGGATATTATAAGACAGTGAATAAAATCATCCGTCTTCTTTGTTTAACATCCCCCCATGGGTTCCCATGACACTGAGGGTAGAATGCAAACTCCTGCAGTGCTGGGGGCAACCTGGCCCTTTGTGCTGCAGCACCTGCTCTCAATAGGCTCCAGCCCACATTGCTGCCTCTGTTCCCTGGAGGTGCCATGCTTTCTCCTGCTTTAGGGCTTTTGTTGTTGCTGTTTCCTGGATGTATCTTTCTCTTTCTCACCCCATCCCTATTTTCTCATCCTACCATGTCGGCTTCAATGTCCTTCCTTGTGGAGGTCTTCCCTTTCTATCCTGTCCAAAGTTGTCCCCATTTACCACATTGCTTCGTTTTTTCCTTCACTGCACTCGTTGCGATCTCCAACTTATCTATGTACCATTTCCATTCCTACCAGAGTCAGAAACCTGTGGCTTTGGGCCGGCCCGGTGGCGCACTGGATAGTGTGCCGCTTGGGAAGCGCGGCGGCGCTCCCGCCCGAGGGTTCGGATCCCACATACAGACCGGTTCCCGCTCGCTGGCTGAGCGAGGCGCGGGAGCAACGCCGAGGCTTGCAATCCCGTTGCCGGTCCCCGGTCCGGTACGCGGTCAACACTGAGGGTTGCGATCCATTGCTTTTTTTAAAAAAAAAAAAAAAAAAAAAAAAAAAAAAAAAAAAAAAAAAAAAAAAAAAGAAACCTGTGGCTTTTCATTGCCTAGAACAATGCATGGGATGTATAGCAAGCACTCCACAAATACTGGTTGAGTGGAAGAATTCTTTATTTAGATGTCCTCCTGTGCCTTTGGGAACCACTGGCCTACCATCTCTCTCTCCCTATACCTTAGAGAAATACATGGGCCTTGCTACCCCATATTTCAACTTTCATATAGCTCTTTCCTGCTCCCCATACAAAAAAAACCTCCTACAAATTGGCTCATGAAAGTAGGCCTCAGCTGGGGGGTGTGTAGAGGCAATCCCTCTGGTCATCCTAAAGGCCCTGGCATGGGTAAATCCCAGTAGAGGCACAGATTGGGCTGAAGCTGGGATTCCAGATGTATTCGTCATTAAAGTGTGTGCCAGTTATTCATTCTTCACCTTCAGAGTAAAGTGACTTTTCAAAGGTGTGATGCACAATGTAGCAACTTCTGAGAAGGAAAATGGAGATTGCATTGCCATTCCTGCAATCGGTTTTAATCAAAGATGGGTTAGAGGAACTCTGTGGGATGAAAGGCATATACTCTTGGATCTGCAATTCTAATACGGTTTTGGTTTTATGTTTGTGTTTTCATTTTGATAGTAACTCTAAACAAAAAAAAATTGCATGAGCATATTTTGATCACCTGGAAAACCACTTTATAACAGAGGACCATAGTGACTTTTCAGTGCCTCCCTGTGCATTTGTGTTCATGACTAATTGACACCAAGTGAAGACCAAATGATGTTAGATCCCCACTGTAGAAACGGAGGTTTTGCAGCAGTTTAAACAGAGTTGTGTTCCTCGGCCTTTGTTTCCAGATATGTATGCCTACATTAACTGTTTGTGGTAAGCTGCCACAGAACCTTGACTCTTACACTGAGTCTAAGGAGACAGGGTTTCAGTAGCAGCTCTCAGGAACCCCTGGCAAAACACAGTGGGGGAAACACAGCAGAGCGAGCAGAACTCTGCTCTTTCTACCCCTCATTCCCCACTCCCTGGCCCCTCTTGTCGTCAAACAAGAAGCCCCCCTTTTCTATTTTGCACATCAGTCTTCTGTGTAACAATTCTGTTGACCAAAGGGCATTGCAAACCAAGTTCAAAAACCACTACCCTCAACCATAGCAATTCCATGCAAGAATTTCAAATGATACAAAAATTTCTAACAAAACCAATTGGGCTAAGAGGTGACTATAGCCTTATTTTCAGAAGTAAAGTATGAGAAACTGATTCAAACTCAGAACCATTAAGCACAAGTAAATTTCCATTTAAAGTAAAACAAAACGCATTTCAGTCATAGCACATTAAGTATGGGAGTGGGATGCTTCACCCCTCTCAGGTCACAGCGAATGCTGCAGAAGCCCTCAGGGTGCCTTCATGCATTAGAGCAGAGCCAAGGATGGGAGCTGAGATTCCCGACTCTTGTCCTAGCATTCTTTCCATTGTGCTGCCTCCTCCGCACACCCTTTTCTCTCAAAATTAACTCATTGAGGGTGACTTAAAATTTCTAGCAAAAAGTACATGTTTTTTCAGAATGTTTTTTGAGGGGTCTGTAACAAGAACCAAATTTGTCCTTTGAACCAGAGTAGACACATTTGAAAATCTCTTAATGTTAATTTTTCTTTTGTTTGATCATATGGTTTTTTTTTTTTTTTTTTTCTATTTTATTCTTTTTGCTGCAGCAAATGCGTTGGGTAAAAGTAAGGTGTTTAAAACATTTTTTGTTCCTTCCTGAAATCTTTGGAGTTAAGATGAATCCCTTGTGTGACAGGCATGGTTACAAAAGAAAGCACTATAATTTGCCACCTCTGAGGTCTGGCTCTTGTCTGGTATCTTCTTGATATTTCTGAAGTTCTAGTCTGAAATACAATGATATCCTCATTTGGTGTGTAGATCCCTTTGTTCCTGTTCCTTTTAGCATGTTACCTTTGGTCCACGAGTATAGAGAATTTACTGTAAAGTCCAGTGGGTACGCTTCAAGCTTGCTCATAGAACTCACATTCTGTAGGTTTACTACAACCAGGACATCTTTTACCTTCCATTTGCAAGATCTGTGCTAACCAGGTTGGCTAAAAATTTCCTGTAGTTTTCCTTCTGTTTGTTTTTCCAGTCCCATGAAGACTCTAGAAGTTCTTCCTATTTAAGTCCATATGCTTTCAAATTTAAGATTAGTTATTTCTCTATTGAGGACTCTCAACATTCTCCTTAATTACTTTACTTCTAAATGCCTCCCTCTGTCCTTCCATCCCTCCCTCCCTTCCTTCAAAACACATTCATTAACACTGCTTTGTATCAAACTGTGTTCAATTATAACTATTGCCAAATACTTAAGATTAGGTTGAAAAGCTTCAGATTCCATCTTTCATTTATGTTGCTGAATGAAGCTTTATCTGTGTTGTGTGTAGAAGAAATGGAGCAGTTTTCAAATATTCTGCTAAATTTTCTCTTTTCTGGCTTATTCTTTCCAGACTTACCCCACTGGGTTTGTGTCTATTCATTGTACTCTGCCACTCTTGCTGACTCAACTTCTGGTTTCAGACATCTCCCATGGTTGCTGACATCACCTGAATTGAATTTACTGTTTTGGGTCCTTCTGTGTATGATTTGGTACTTACATACTTGGGACTTTATTTTCAAAAATGCTGTTTCTCTGAATTGTCACAGTTGATGTGAACTCTTTTTCCAAACTTTAGGAAGTTAGCAATTTCACCTATATGAGAGCAAATATAGACTTACTGGGCTCATTTCTCTCATGTAGGTCACTGATAAAAATAAACAACTTGGTGCTTTTTCTCTTGATGTAGAAAGTAGGTTACTGTGGTCCCATGGAAAATATCCTCTCATTTTACTATGTCACTGTGATGCTGCTACGCGGTGATCATATAAGTCAGTTGCTGCAGCTCTGGCATTCTTTTTCTTTTCTGAACACCCCACAGCTAGATGTAGCTTAAACCAATCATGCTTAAGGTTTTGTTTTAATTTATTTCATTTTAGTATATCTGTGTGTGTTTGTCTCTCTCTGTGTGTGTGTGTATGTGTGTATGTAAGGAGGAAAAAGAGATTAAATTTAAAGCTGCATTCCACTGTCCTTTGGTAACCGATGTTAACAGCCAGGTATGTAGGCTTCATAGAGGTAATACAGAGGGTTTGAAAAATAGTATCACACATACATATTACTCTGCAATTTTCTTTTACCACTTAAAATGACATCATAGCATCTCTCTAGGCTAATAGACATATATAATACTCTTTTTAATAGATGCATGATATTCTACAGTCTTTATCTATCATAATTTAACCATTATCCTACTGACGGAAATTAAGTTTGTTTCTAATTTTTGGCCACTAAAAATGTTACGATTTTACAGTGAGAACTCTATACATATATCTTTTCACTGTGGTGCTTTTATTTTTGTATGACAGATTCCTCAAAGCACAATTGTTAGGTCAAGGTGTATTTATTTCTTATTGTAATAGATATTGCCCCATACTTTGCAAAAGGTCGTAGCAATCATGTTTCGGTCAGCAGTGTAGGAGAGTATCCGTTTTTCTTCGTCCTTGTAAACACTGGATGTTTTTACTCTTTTAATTGTAGGCCAAACTGATAGTTAAAAAAGTCATGTTTTAATTTCTATTTCCCTATGTCCACTGATGTACAATATCATCTTTTGGTTTGTTTGTTTGTTAAATTTTATCGTCATTTGAATTTCCTCTCTGGTGAATATCCTGTTCATAGCCTTTGCCTATTCTTATTTTGAGTTGTTTTCTTCTTTTCAATTTGTAGTGCCTTATATTTTAGAACTAGTAATCGTGTATATGTAATTCTTTAAAATAAACTTTTAATTTTAGAACAGTGTTTTAGATATACAGAACAATTGCAAAGATAGTACAGAGAGTTCCTGTATTATCCCCTTCAGTTTCTCCTGTCATCAGCATCTTACATTAGTATGGTACATTTGTCACAATTAATGAACCAATATGATACATTATTATTAACTGAAGCTCATATTTTATTAGATATCCTTATGTTCCCCAGCCTTCCCCCGCCAACCAATCTTATTTTTCTGTTCCAGGATCCCATCCAGGAGACCACGTTGCATTTGTCTTGTCATATGTCTTTAGGATCCTCTGTGCTGTGACAGTTTCTCAGACTTTCCTTATTCTTGATGAATTTGACAGTTTTGAGGAGCACTCATCAGGTATTTTGTAGAATGTTCCTAAATTGGGATTGGTCTGATCTTTTTCTCATGATTTGACTGGGGTTGTAGGTATTTGGGGGGTAGATCACAGATGTTAAATGCCAGTTTTATTGCATCATATCAAAGGTACTTCATGTTGGCGATGATCTTAATCACTTGGCTGAGGTAGTGTTCGTTATGTTTCTCCACCGTAAGTTACTCTTCCCCCACCACCCCTTTGTATACTGTACGCTTTGGAAGGAAGTTACCCACATATGCAGCCACACAATTAAAGAGTGGAGAGTTACGCTCAACTTCTTTTGAAGGTGCAGTATCTGCATAAATTATTTGTAATTCTTCTGCCAGGGAGATTGGTCTCTTCTCCCCTATTATGTATTTATTCAATCACTTATTTATGTCAGCATAAACTCATAAATGTTAATTTTATATTTTGGGTTATAATCTAATATTACTTTATTTTGTTGCCCAAATGTTTCCATATATCTGTTCCTAGGAACTCTTTTAGCTGGCTCCTGTGCCTCTTTGACATACCCCCATTGTGATTTTCTTTTTTTTTAGCACTTCCTTGTTTAATGGGACTACAGGATGCTCCAGGCTCATCTTGTATATTCCCTTCCCCAGTTCTAGAATCAGCCACTTCTTCAAGGAGCCCTGGTTCCACATACTGGATAATCTATTAGGAAAAAGCATCTGGGCACTAGGTCTGCTTGTTGCTGTGGGAGTGTCATTGCTTTAAGGCCCTCTCAGCTGACAGAGCAAGGAAATGTATGCATATATACATCTGTGAATGCATTTTTAACATGTAACCATCTGTGTCTATATTATGCTAAATATCAATTTATACTGATGTCTCCAATCCATTACCACATGGATTATTCTAGACTCCTCCTCTTGTTTCTCTGCAACCTCCCACTCCAACAACAAAAAACCTGGCTCCCCGCAATTGTCATTTATTTTCTTAATTGTTCTGTTGTGTAGAGTGGTATCAGAATTGTTAACCCAAACTCCCAGGGTAGACATCTTTATCAACAAGAGTTCAGTACTAATGACAGTTTTGTGTTTTGTCTTGTTTTGTTTTGTTTTCCTTTAGTCTTACAGATTCCACTCCTTTCCAAAGTTATTTAGGTCAACACCTTTTGTCCCTCCTTCTTTCTATGAAGTTGCTTCATACATTTAAATACAGTTAGATTGTTTTGTCACATTCTGCACTACATCCTGAATTCCCTGACCTCCTAAATTATCTTTTTAAAATTTTCATACCTTAAGGTTCATTCTCTGTGCAATAAGGGGTATAGGTTTTGACAAATTCTTAGTCTCATGTATCCATCATTTTAGAAACATATGGAATAGTTTCAATGACCTAAAATATCTCCAGTGCTTCAATTATTCAACCTTTCCTCCTTCCTCTCTTCATAACCATTGATGTTTTTATTGACTCACTTATTGTTCCTTTTTAAATAATGTAATGTATTGGTATAATAGAGCAAGTAGTCTTTTCAGCTTGGTTTCTTCCCCTTAGCAATATGTATATAAGATTAATACATGTCTTTTCATGACTTTATGGGTCATGTCTTTTTATTGCTGAATAGTATTCCATTATACAGATGTAACACAGTTTGCTTATCCATTTGATTACTGAAAGATTTCTTAGTTGGTTCAGTTTTTGGTGATTATAAATACAACTGATATAAACATTCATGTGCAGGTTTTTGTGGACATACACATTCAGTTAGGTAAATACTTAGGAGTGCAATTATTGGATCATATGGAAAGACTGTTCAACTTTGGAAAAAGATGTTGAAACGTTTTTTAAAGTGGTTATGCCCCCCAGCAATGAATGAAAGTATTTCGCATCCTTGCCCAGAAATTAGTATCATTAGTTTTTAGATTTGAACTATTCTAATAGATGTATAGTGGTATCTTCTTTTAAACTGCAATTCCTTAATGACAAATTATGTTGAGCATCTTTTTATATACTTATTTGCCATCTTTGTACCACCTTTGGTGAGATGTTTGTTCAGGTCTTTTGCTCATTTTTTAGTTGGTCTGTTTTCCTATTGTTGATTTTTAAGGGTTCTTTATACATTTTGGATTTTTTCACCCAGTGTGTGACTTGTCTTTTCATTCTCTTAACCATGTTTTTCACAGAGCAGAAGTTTTTAACTTTAATAAAGTCCAACTTATGAATTTCTCCTTTCATGGGTGTGCTTTTGGTGTTGTAAATAAAATTCATCATTAAACCCAAGAACACAGATATTTTTCTATGTTTTCTTCTAGAAGTTTTGTAGATTTGCATTTTGCATTTAAATCTGTGATCCATTTTGAGCTGATTTTTATAAAAGGTAAAAGGTTTGAGTCTAGATTCTTTTTTGACATATGGACATCCAGTTGTTCCAGCACCACTTATTGAAAAGACTGTCCTTTCCCCCCCCCACTCAATTGCCTTTGCTCCTTTACTAAAGATCAGATGATTGTATTTGTGTGGGGTTTATTTCCACACTCTCTATTATGTAACATTGTCTATTGTTTTTCCAATTCCACATTGCCTGGATCACTACAGCTTTGTATCAAGGCTTGAACTTGGGTAGTGTGAGTTCTCCAACTTTGTTCTTCAGTACTGTGTTGGCAATTCTAGGTCTTGTGCCTTACCGTATACATTTCAGAATCAGTTTCTCAATATTTAAGAAATAGCTTGTTGGGATTTTGGTTGGGATTGCATTGAAGATACAGGCCAAGTTGGAAAGAATTGACATTTTAACAATGTTGAATATTTCAATCCATGAACAGAATATTTCTCTGTTTATATAAATGTTTTATATTTCTTTCATCAGTTTTATATTTTTTCACATATAGATTTTGTATATATACATACATATTTTATTTTATTTTTTGGTCCTATTGTAAATGGTATTGTTTCTCAAGTTTCAAATTCCTATTTCATCACTGGTATATAGAAAAGCAATTACACTTGCTTATTAGTTCCGGGAGTTTTGTTGTTGTTCCTTTGGAATTTTCTACATAGACAATCATGCCACCTGCTAATACAGGCAGTTTTATTTTCTCCTTTCCAATCTGTTCACCTTCTATTTCCTCTTTTTGTCTTAATGCACTCACTAGGACTTCCAGTAAAATGAGAGTGGTGAGAGGGGGCATCCTTACCTTGTTCCTGACCTAAGGGAGAAAACGTCCAGTTACTTGCCTACATATATGATGTTAGCTATAGGTCTTTTATAGATGTTCTTTATCAATTTGAGAAATTTTCCTCTACTCTTAGTTTGCTATATGTTATAAATTTTGTAAATATTATCTTCATCCTATAATTTATTTTTATATTTTATTCTATTTTTTGCCATATACACATTTTATACTTGTTTATTTCAATAGTCTTTATTTCCCAAGATCTTCCTATATAAGGTCTCAGGTAAACTTCAAGCTTCTTTGTATCACTTACTTCTTCCATTCTGCCTTTATTTTTCTTTCCTAAGACTTCTTAGTATCCTAGGGCGTAGTGTCGAATGGGCTTAGGAGTCATATTCTTCTGGGTTCAGTTCCTAAATCTCCACTTACTAGCTGTCTGATCTTGGAAAAATTCTTTAACCTTTCTGAGCCTCAGTTTTCCCCCCTGAAAAAGTTGGGATATTATACCTTTCTCAAAGGGTCCCTGTTACACCTACAAGTGCTCAAAAAGTCATTGTTATTATCTTTATCTTTTATGGAGAAAGTTACTGTATTTTTTTAAATTCTGGAAAGCATTAAGATGACACAGCCCTGCTCTGTAGCATATCCGGGGAACAAAAATGACCAGAATATAAGCTGTTTTCTTCCACGAGCAGAGAACTATCTCTGTCATATTCTTACTCTAACCATGTCATCTCACTGTTGTAACAAGTAACCCCTGTCTAATTAGTAGTCTTGATCCAAACAATGGAAGCGGTATTACATTTTTTTTTTCCTTTTTGTCTTTTTTCGTGACCAGTAACGGGATCGCAACCCTCAGTGTTGCACCTGTACCGCGACCGGCAACGGTATCGCAACCCTCGTTGTCGTGCCCGCACCGCGCTCAACCCATGAGCGGACCGGTCTCTATATGGGATCCGAACCCTCGGCGGGAGCGCTGCTGCGCTCCCAAGCACTGCACTCTACTGAGTGCGCCACCGGGCCGGCCCCGGTATTACGTTTTTGTTGCAGGAAAACTTGATTGGGGGTGGGAGGAATTTTATCAGACATGAATGAAATGTAGCTAGAACCTAGAAAGTTGATTGCTTAAATGCTTTACAGCAGTTATAGGTCAATGCAAGGGATGTTATTAAAGAGTGACTAGTGTGCAAAAGAAAATTCTTAGTGTGCTATTATTTCATTATTGACATTCAAATGGGGTTTGTAGTTCAGCACATACATACAGTTGGCTATGGGTAAAAAGCTGTACTTTTTTGTCACAGTAGGTATTTTGTATTTCTCAGATTGACATCACAAATTAGGAACTACTTGGCTAGAAATAGGTAGGATTCAGTTGGGAGGAGGATTTAATTGGGAATGTGCTCTTGGAATTTCTGAATTTGAAGAAGTATGGTTGTTGAAAGCACACCAAGTATTTGGAAAGTAATATTTGCCACCCGTGTAAAGCCAGCATGAGTCCTGCCCTAGAGATGGAGCTATTTGGGGGTTAGGAGCCCATTGTTTCCCTGGCTTTAAATTGCTTAACCTTCCTTGATTTCTCTGGATAAAAACCAGAAATACACTTTTCATTATTTAGCTCATGGGATGCTGTGAGAACAAAATACAATAATGTGGGTCTAGGAGTCTTCATTTGTTTTCCATTCTTTATAGGCTGAAATCCAAATTCCTTAGCAATCTCATAGTGGCTGAAAGCACAGGTTTTGGAGTGAGACAGATGCTGTGAGCCCAGATTCTGACTCTGCTACTCACAGCCATGACCTTGGCCAGTTTACTTGATGTCTCCAGACTTCAGTTTCCTCAACTCTAAAATGGAGACAGTAATAGTCCCTTCCTCATAAAGGCTGTGTGAGAGTTAAATTGGGTAATGTATGTACAGTGCAGGCATGGCACTTGGGGCATTTTATGTGTTCAGTAGATGGTAGCTGCTAGTGTCCACATCACTCTGGCATAGAAGGACTTTGCTACCTGGTCTTTACAACCACATCTGCTATCATTACCCCCATAGATAAACTCCTTATTTATCCTGAATACACTGCTCTATTACAACACACCTTGCTTATCTCTTGACTTATATCCACCATCCCACTGTGTCTCTTTGATGTCAGAAATGTTAGCTTATTCATAGCTGGATCCTCTTTCGTTAACATGCAGGAGTATCGTAGTCAGTTGACTCAAGATAATTGTGTAGAACTAACCTAATGTAGGGATGATCACAAATATCAAGAACTGGTCAGATAAATGTGTACTCAGTGCTTTAATGACTCAGTGAATGAAAATTTCTGTGTATGCATGACATCTTAAACTGGTGGACAACGGACCAAATTAAGTATATAGACCTGTTTTGTTTGGTCTTTTGATGTTGAAATAAATCAGGAGAATTTACAACAAAAGATTGAGTTCCTGGCTTTCCTTGACAAAGTTGGAGATTTAGCAACACTAAATCTCCATTGCTGTATAAAAATGATTGATGTTCGCCAATTGGACCCATTCTCCACTCAAATGGTAAGTAACATGGACACCCCACTCTATGGCTACCGGTGGAAAGTTTATCCTTTCCTCCAGAAAAAGATGATTTGATAAATACAGAATAGTGAGGAGTACTGCTCTTTATTCCAGGTGGGTGATAAATAACTGATCTACCTGAAGAAGCAAAAGCAGATACCCACACCACATTCCAGTTTGCTGTAATGTGTTTAACCAAGTTATGTTAAACATGTTTGATCTTAGTGAAGTCTGTATCTCTATTGCTAAATATAGTCTTACTATTGAAAATTCTATTCAAAACTGATATTGCTGATTTTGTTGAGAAACCCTACAGTTTGTGAAGATGAAGATGAGTTATTCATGACGATGGTGGTTTGTGTTGAACAAGCCCTGCTGTCTTATTCAGAACCCTATGACCCCGGGGCATGTGGTATCAGCCACATAGTGACAGTGTATGGGGGACACATGCACTGATGTTAGAGTGTGTAGGAGAATATTTGACACTGACATCAGGCCAGTTTACAAATTGAGTTTTTTTTCGACTGTACATTCAAATTTTGACCATTTGAGTAATTATATTGAGGATTTATCATCTCCTGTGGCTACAAGTGTATCCCATAAATTTCCATGCTTAGGAGAACTCCCACAAAGGGAATGATTTAGCAATAATCCAGTTAATTTGGTCAATGTAGACACCCAGTTGACTGTATAATATTCTGTTTTGAAACTTAAATTGTATACTTTCTATTGTTTACATTGACTAAATTGAGCATAAAATTGCCAGATCATTTCACTCCATGTTTTACAGATACAGCCTAAAAGGCAGATAAAGCAAAGTGATAGTATTTTTCTCTGGGTAGAGTGTGGGAATTTGAGGTTCTTATCAGACATTGAAACCTGTAAGTGTTAAATTATACTAGATTGGCACTTCCTGTTTTTACCTGTCATGGAATGTATTTTCTTTTTCAGAAGCCCCAAGTGAGCTTTTGACAGTATATCTTTAATGTGCTCACATGGGAAGAGATATGATGGAGGTGCAGCATAAAAACATTTAAAAATTTACTCAAGAAAATTTTGTATCAGTCAGCTCAAATACAGGAATAAACACGATTTGTGTGAGACTTGGCAACCTCCCATTCCTCTTTCAAAATAAAGCACATACGAAACACCTTCATGAGGCATGCACTAATTGGCTCTTGCTTTTTGCTAGTTATTGTGTTATTACCTAATCTTATCCAGTTAGACATCCAAAAGAAAGCTCGTTTCCAAGAGGCAGTATGATTTAGTGGATTAAATATAGACCCTGAAGTGTGATACTCTGGTGCTGCTCATTTACCAGATTTCTGGGAATACCAGTCAACATTACAATGTCTGAGTTTCAATTAAAAAATATGGTTTTCTTTCCCCCACCTCCAACATAGTGATATTGTAATAACTGAAAAGTAAATTGCTATGAAAGAAAATAATAGGATTTAACGAGTATGATAAGAAATAATTGGATGTGTATATAGACAATATTTACTTATAAGAGAATGTAATAACTATGTGACTCAATTTTCACCCCCACATGACTCAACTGCTTGCATGATCTTTCTTATATAAGCAGTGACTCTCACACAGTCTTTACTTCTTGTCTGACCTGCAAAATGGGCTTACTGGGTTAAATTAAACTCCACAGAGGTGGAGACAGTGTCCCACATGTATGCACTTTTAACACAGGCTAAAATCTCCGATGTGAAACCTTCTCCAACATCGTCCCCATTCTAATCCCTTGACCCTGTTGAATTTACTCTCCTGATGCTGATACCACATAACTTTTCTTACAGAAGCTGTGACTCGGAATTGCATTTTTCATTTTCATGTAGACATATCCCTAAACTGAGTGCCTTGAGGGAGGGACACAACTTCTTCATCCTTTTATCCCCTAGGGCAGGTAGAGCACCCAGTCCCCAGCTGCCTGCACAATGCATGATTATCAAATGGATGAATCTACCCATTAACAGTGGTGCTTCAGTAACCATCGACTTTAATAAGGCTAAGTTAAATCATCTCTATGGACCTCAGACTTTTCCGTCTGTGGAAAGAGGATTTGAACTAGCTAGTAGAAAAAGTTTTCTTACAGTTGCAAAATCTGACTCTATGATATTATTGTAAAACATGGCAAATATACATAACCTAAGGTATTTATGGGACTTTGACTTGGATGATGAAGGAAAACAGAAAGATTCTGAGTTTGACTTATTGAAATATTATTGTCTAATTTTTATTTATTGGTATATTTATACTCATTCATATATCAGAAAATATTACTAAATAATGAAAAGTAATTAGGCAGTCAGACATTAGGGGGGCTATTAATTTTTATACATATACTTGGTAGGATGTCCTCTGAGGATTACATCAAGAAAATGAACAATGACTTATTACTTATGTGAAACTAAATAATGAAAAGAAATTGAAATAATAAAATGCAATTAGGTGTCTTAATGGCTAGCAAACATCAACCGTTACTATTAGCATGTGACTATTGTCCTAAGTGAAAATTCATCTCTTTTGGTGGAAATTTTAATATTTGAAAGTTATCATCAAGGGTTTTGGTGTATTAAAAATTCCAGGTAGACAGAGGCTGTGCTTACGGAATTGGCTTTGTCCTAATACCAGATGACTCCTCTAATTCTGATTACTGATTTCATTCTTTTAAAGATGAAGGACTGGCCAGGAAGAAGGGTGAGACCTTCTCTTTCTCTAGTGCCTTTTAAGGTGCTGAAAGGCTTGTTTCTCCTTTTCTCATAACTGACTTGCCTGGGGGAGCTCAAAGCAGCAGGGCCTGTTTAGCTGCTGCTATTCAAGTGTGCTTACCGAGGTTTATATCCCAATCGCGTATGTATCAGAACTCTTTAGTTGAGAATGAGCCTTTGAAACACTTAGTGATGCCTGTTCCTGGAAGTATTTTTACTTGAAATTTTTCCTTATCACTCCTTCATTTTCACTTTGGTTTCTTCTGATTCTTCCTTTGCCATGACTTTTGTTTGTTCATTCATTCATAAACATCTCCTGGACACTTTTTATATACCAAACACTACGTTGGACTATAGAGATAGAAAAGATAGGCTCCTCACCTTCTAAATCTTACTGACCAGTATCATTTTTGTGGGTGCAGGGTCTTTGTAAGATTGGTCCTTTGCGAGTTGTAGCCTCTGGACCTGTACTTAATACTTTTAAATGCTTGGCTTTAAGTGATTGATTCCTAAATTCTGTTAGATATCTGTGAAAGTCAACCTGCCTAAGCTGTCTTTAGCCATCCGATAATAGATATGACCACTTAATATTAGTTTATCTTTCATTTTGTGTCCGGGGCCAAAGAGCCCGGTCATAGCCTGCCCAGGGTCATGAAGCCCTGCTAATAGCCTTCTCACACTAAAGATATAAATGCTGTGACCTTTCCGCCATTTTTCCTTCTTACTGCTTGCACAGCCCTAGGCATAGATCACCTGCTGCTTTGCTTTAGATAGCTGAGAAATGTTCCATTTCCCTGAATGATTTGCCCTGTGGTTTTTCCCAGAAAACATCTGCATACTTAATTATCTGCTGATTCCCTCCTGCTGTCTATATAAACTGTGACCTTCTGGCTAATAAACGAGACTTGATTAGAATACTGTCTTGTCTCCATTTCTCACATCTCTTGTCCCATTCAATTCCCACTCCCCCCTCCAGGGTCTGCATTGAATATCCCACGGGTCGGGACAATTTTGCAAGTGTCTTTTTTTAAAAAGCCTTCAAAACTAGGATAATGTCTTTGTAGCTTTAAGCTTTTTGGTAACTATGTTTCTAATCTTGTTTGATTACCACATTTGGGGGTGAATGTGGAAAGGAAAAATTTTATTTAGGTTGCAAAGTCTGACTCCTCCCTCATCTAACTTTATTTAAATTCTCTGATGAGGTTATAAACTTCTTGCTTCCATTTCTTTTTTTTCCTCCTCACCAGTTATGAATGTGGGAGATAAAAGATTCAGGTGTCCATTTGAAACATATGGGATGGTTAGTAGAGAAGTTATTACAAGTTCCAGAATCAAGTATGGAGAAGCAACTTACAGTTACTAATGTTTCTAAGCCAAACGAGAGGAAAATATTAGGAAAAGGCCATTATAAGAAGCCATAGGAGCCAATCTATTTGAGCCAAAGATGAATTTGGTGTAAATAAAACCTATTAAAATTTGACTTTGATAGTACTTTTTAAAAGCAACACAAGTAAATGTTTTCCTTCTTCCCCTTAAACTTGGTGGCTTAAACCAACCATTTTATTATATCTCCTAATTCTCTGGACAAACTGGGTTCAGCTGGGTGGTTCTTCTGCTCCACATGAAGTCATCTGAGACTGCAGTTATCTTGGAGCTCAACTGGGTCAGAGCATTCAAGATGGTGTATTTATACAGTGGAGAGTTGATGCTATTTGTCAACCATTAGCTCAGCTGGGGCTGTCAACTAGGGGCCTTGATTCTCCTTGTGGCCTCCTTGGCCTCTCTTTTTGGTTGCTTAAGCTTTCCCATAGCATGGCGGTTGGATTTCAAGAGGGAGGATATGGAAGCTGCCAATCTTCTTAAAGACTATGCTTGGAACATGCACAACTTTACTTCTGCCACATTCTACTGGTCAAAGCAGTTACAGGCCCAACTTTTATTCAAGGGGGTGAGGAAATAGACTCCACCCCTCAGTGAGGGCAGTAACAAAGAATTTGCAGTCATCTCTAATCTACTCTAGTAAAGCTATGTATAAATAACCAATGCAAAAGTTGGTATTTGAAAGTAAAAAGAGGGGCATAAAAAGACCAGGAATTTGAATATAACATGTCTCCTGACTGTATGTGATATAAAGGGGATGTTAGCTGTGTGATGATCACATTCTGATGGGCCCAAAGAAATATTATCTCAGACCAGTGTTTCTCAAACATGAGTGTTCATCAGAGTTACCAGGAGGACTTGTTAAAACACAGATTGCTGTACACACTCCCATAGTTTCTAATTCAGCAGGCCTCAGGGTGGGCCTGAGAATTTACATTTCTAATGAATCCCCAGATGATGCTTATGCTACTGGTTCTGGAATTTGAGAACCATTGCTTTAGACCATGCAGGACCAAAAAAAGTGAGAAAGTAAAAGAAGAGAAAAAGGAAAATATTGTATTTTTTCTCTAATAGTATTTTTAAAAGCCTAGTAACAGTAGTTTAAGTTTCAGGCCATAATACACATTAACATTGGACCTTTATGTTTGTTAGGGTAATTAATCCTATCACTGCAACCTCAACCCCTGAAATCTCATTAGCTCAGCACAGCAAAGGTTGCTTCTCCACTTATGTAAAGTTTGATGTGAATCAGTAGCTTTCCTCTCTATGGCACTATGCCATCTGGAACATGTGGCTTCTAACGTTGCTGAGGCAGAGAAGAAAGGAGAAGAGATGAACAAGGCCCACCAGCTTTTGACTGCCTCAGCCTAGAAGTGACACAGGTTACCTTCTTAGAGTGCATTGGTCAGAACTAGTCACATGACCACAACCACCTAAGTGCAAAGGAAGCTGGGAAATGTAGGAGGATGTATGGATAGTTAGTAAGCTCTAATTATCTCTCACTACCACAGTATGCAACTAACTCTAGTGGCCCATATTCTGTGAGTAGGCACAGATAGAAGTGTAAGGAGTTTCATGGGCCTTCAGAACTATATGTACACCTATGCTTACATTCCAACATTATTGGTATTACTTTAAAAATATTTATTATCTTCCATGAGTAACTTATGGTTTTATTCCTAATTTTCTGCATGGCTTTAAACAGTGTGCTTAATGATATGAATATGTCAAAAGAAAATGTTTTAAAAACTTTTTTTCCCTTATTACAAATAATTTGGCAAGCTCTTGGTATCAGGTAATTTTATTTATTCTATAAAGACTGATTAAATAAGATACCATCTTTTTTGCTGCTGATTTCACCAACCACATAATTTTTTAGGTAGTTGTTAAAGTGACTACTTATGCTGCTGGAGCCATTGGCAACAGGGCAATTTCAGCCCTTTAAAACCATCTTGTGAGCATTTTTGAAAACAAAAGAATGAAATTCATTTTTATCCTATTTGCATAAATATCACTGTTAGCTTGGTATTACAAAATGTAGTACAGAATATTGTCAATGAAAAACAAAGCATGATTTTGGTTTAATTTCTTCAATAGATTCCTTCTTACTTCTATTGTCTGCCTTTGCCTGGAAGTCTTTTTTTTTACGGTGCCTTCACAAAAATTGACATGGGCGAGCAGGACTGCTGGCCACATAGAGATTCTCTGGTTAAGGGAAAGAAGTTCCTCGTTTTCCTCTGCTGATGGGAAGACATTGTTTGGCAGGCAAAAGCTCAGAGACATACTGTACACCATCTCAGCATCTTTGAGGCAAATTTCCATTTCCATTTTGTCTCTTAAAGTCTGCAGGCTTAATCAACATCTTTGATATGTTGAAACGATATGATGATATTTTTTCTGTAGAAACGTGCTTGACTGGTAGCCGTCACCTGTCTTTGTTTGGTAAACTAAAATAACATCACAATTATTAGAAAGCTTTCGAGTTATGTACTTTGATGCCTCAGTTATATGGTCTCTTATGCTTAGACTCTTCATAGGATATTCCCCCCCACACAATTATTTAGCAGTTACCAGACAGGCAGCTTCTCTAATGAATAAGTGACAGATCAGCATTACTCTTCCCACTAAACAGATGAAGAAATTGAGACAATTTCATGACTAGCCCAACGCGTCCTGGTGAGTCAGGGGCAGAGTTCAGATTAAACTCCAGTTTATATGCTCGGGCCAAAGCACCTTGTGTAAGTAAAACTTCTGGAGGCAAGGACACTCTTTTAGTTTAATTTGTTTTAGAACAATAGAATGATGTGCAGTTATAAAAACTGAGACTATTTAAATCAAGTCATCTGATCCATCTTGGAAGTGCGGCTGCAATACCCTACCTGGCTGGGTGAAGAGATGCCTGAGTACACACAGAAGGCTGCCTAATGTGCTGGAAAGAGCAAGAGGCTACAGTTGGAAGAAGCAGACTCCAGTGAGAGCTGTGTGACCTTGGTCATGACACTTAACCTCTCAAGAACCTCAGTGTCTACTTGGAAGGTGTGAAGCATCAGAGTAGATGTTTTCTAAGGTCTAAATTTCTATTGCAGAATTTCAAAACTGTTATATTTGTGCTTGGAACACAAATTCCTTATGTGAATTTTAATCCAACTAAGATTCCCATTCTTTTAAACATTTATTTTTAAGTGGCAATTGTTAATGAGAGACAGTTTCCTTGGCTCTGTCTTGGCATATGGAAACTTCTCTCTGTCATCAGCTTGGCTGAAGAGAACAGGAGGGAATTGGGGAATGAAGCTTGTCTGCAAGGAGGCTGGGTGTGCAGAGCAGGCACAAACTTGTCAGGCAAGGCTCTCTCTATGACCCTGCTTTCATTCTTTCCTGGGCTGGAGGCTGAACTGTAGACCACTGATTCCTACCACCCAGTACCTTATTGATGGAGAGAAGAAATTTTTGCATGGGGAGGGTGTTCATCAGGCTATTTTTGCTAGGAGCTCTTGTATCCACCCCCATCCCATGTACTTGGTCACTTTGTCATGGAATGAATATGGGGGAATTTGCTTTTTCAGCTTCTTTCTCTTCTCCCACTCTTTTGCCAACTGAGAAGAACATGGCATCAGCCTCACTGAAGTGTGATGGTGCTTCCCTATTTCTCCAAGTCTGTCCTGGTGGAAAGGAGCTTGATAAAACTCAAGGGCAAAGCATGGGGTTGGAGTCCCTTTGAAGGCTAATCTCTGCAGAGGTTCAAGTTTATTTCTGAATGTCACTGATCCAGAGGCCAGTTTCACATCCTGCAAAACTGCTCTAAGAGAATGTGTCAGCAGAACCAGCATTGCATGTCTAGACAAAGAATTGATATTAGCATCATCAGCCAGCATCCAATCTGTTAACTCTTGTGTAAGCATTTACTGTCTGTGCCCCAGGCATTTTTGGGCTTTAAATGAAAACTCCAGCTCTAAGATTTAGACTTAGATCTTACAGGACTTCTTTCAGGAGAAGGAATCACAAAGTACCTTATTTCAAGATGAGATATTTTATTGATGAATATGAAAATCTCTTTATCCTTTTTTTTCTTCTTCAGTAAAATCTTGGCTGTGTCATCAGCATCTTCATTCTATTATATATTTGTTATTTCAGGAAATATTTATTAAACACCCACTGAGAGTTATGCAGGACATTCTGCTAGGCTCTGCTGATACATTGATGAATAAAATAGCCAAGGTCTCTGCCTCCTGGAGTTTATAGCATAATGGGGGAGACTGACTACAAACAAGAGTAACAGGATCTTTCTGTCTCAGTTTCGGCTGAGGCACTGAAGAACAAAGCAGTAGGTGTCAAGTTCTTTGGCTTTCTGAACTGAGGTGCTAGACTACCTCTGCAGGACTTGCAGAAAGGGTACTTCAGAACCGGTTCTGCCAGTCTGAGCCCATCGTCTACCTGTAGGGCACTGAAGAGAGAGAGGCTTAGTGTTCTTGGAGGTTGAGGTGCTGGTAGGGAGGATTTCCTGAGGAAAGCTGTCACTGTGTGGTGTGGTTCCTCTCCCTTAAACCTAATGAGGAGGAGGCTTCTAAGGAACGAATCAGAGACTGTCCTGTGTTCCCTGGAGTTACCAGGTTTGGGGGACTGATACCTGACGCATCTCCAGGCAGAGCTGGGGGCAGCAGAGAGAAGAGGTGCTGCATTGGGAGTGGTCAGCACTTTTCAGAGTTGACTGGGCAAGAACTGACTCTGAGGAAGGAGCAGACTCAGTCAGCTTAAAAGTAGCTTGACAAGGAGGAGTGTATAGAGGAGTGAGGTCACCTCGTGGTGGGCCTCTAGATGGAGCGGCAGAGTGGGAAGGTAGAGGAGATGCAACAGGGGCCAGTCAGAAAGAGCACTGCCTGGCCAGGCAGCTGTGGGTAAGACATCCGCCATGATGGGGGCCGGGTCTCCGAAAACCCCAACGGCAGGCCTGGGAAGCTTGGCTGTCTTCCAGGTGCAGAGGCAGCACCCCCTGATTATAGCCGTATGTGATGAGTTAGACCTATCCTCCCCTCTTCTCTGTCTGCTGCTCCAACCTCAAGGGCTGAGTCCACAGCCTGAGGGATGAGAGAAGGCGGCCTGAGGAGAAAGCCAACAAGGCTGCCTTCCCCTCGCGGCCCAGCCGGAAGCCGCTCCCAGCCAGGGGAGGGGAGACACTGTAGGTGAACTTAGGTTCAGAGTTTTGACATTAAAATCATCCCACAAAAGGTACTATTTGTTTATAACCTGGAAGTGACCGAGATAGCTGTGGGAAGGATGGAATGATGGAGACTTTTCTCTTGACACGGAGGAATACATGAAGGCAGTAGACTCAAAGGCAGATCTAAGAGAGGAGGAATTGCTGCTGTTTGTTCCATCCCGACCCCGGCTCCCCTCCTAGCAGGACCTGATTATGCTAGTAAATAAATAAGTAAAGCAGAATCATGAAACTGTGCTCTTAAAGGAGAGTGGAGAGGCGTGGAAGTGGCAGGAGCCTACTTAGATAGGGCGACAAAGAGGAGCTCTCAGGAGGCGATACTGGAGGAATGAGTTCGGGGAAGGCAGCGTCTCTGGGGTCTGGGCCATGGAGTGGCACATGTTAGCTTTATGTGGAGCCATCTGAGCAGCATCTGATAAACATGTGGGTGGCTTCAACCAAGGATATTTTCATTCTTTGTGCAGGACGCTGAGGTAAATGCTATGTGTTACAAACGGGATAAATGCCTTCTTTGCTTAATTTTGAGACTTAATTGAGCGACATTGGAAAAAAACACTTTGATAAAAGTGAAGGTCTAAGGGCCGTAAAGAGCAGAGAAGCTCCTGTCGTCTGTCCCAAGCTCCTGATGGCCCCAAACAATGTTCTTCTTTTCTGAGTTTTGCTGTGGCCAGTGGCCTGTCCTAGTGAGCTGACTACCGTTTGTGGAGCATAGGGGTGGCTGGGCAAAGAAACACAGAGCTGCCCAAGAGCTGGAGGGAGGGAGGGAAAACGTCTCCACTTGTGCTAGGCTCTGTTTATGTGTAAGGCTTAGACAAGACTTCTTGTTGGAAGCGTGCCATGCAAAATAATAGAGGGAAGATGTCAACAGCTCTGTCAGTAGGGGCAGATGTAATCCCTCCCATTGACACGCTGATTAGAAAAGCAGCTCGCCTATGCTGGCTTAAGTTTGCTCACTGAGGAAATAAAAAGAGCAGAAAGGTGAACGTGTAGCCCAGTGCAGGCCTGGGGAGCGTCTCTAAAGGAATGTGGACTCATCCATTTAAAGCTTGTATCCAGGGCAGACAGTGGCCTCAGTTAGTGCCTGTGAGGGTGGCACTTTCCCAGGGCCTTGCTGGGTTTCCAGCTGGCACCAGGGGATGGAGCATCTCAGAACAGGAGCAATGCACGGAGGCCTGGGGGGCTCCAGGGGAGGATACCCACCAGCAGCCCCTGCTTTCAAGGAACTCTGGTTGGGAGACAAATCCTGTGTCACCAACACATCTGGCGGTCACATATGCAGAACCAACCCAAGGAGGTAAAGAGAGAGGTGAAATATGCTTCCCATGCATACCAGGAAAAGACAGTGCACTCTAAGTTACCAGAGATTTACATGTCTCTCGCTTCCAATTTCATCTATGTGCTTTCCTGATAACACACGCTCAACAGAGAAACTGGCAAGTACAGTGTAAAACATCTAGAATTTTCATTTTAAAGAATACTTTGTAAATAAAGAAGGGACTTCTGAATTTTGGAGAAAAGAGTTTGTGCCCTGACTTTCTTCTTTTCCCATTGGTGAGGGGTAGTAATTCACCCCATTATAACCTGCACCACTTACAGAAGAGATAATCTCCAAAGAGGCTGCCTGGCACATAGAAAGTTCTCATTAAATGTGTTTAAAAACCGAGTTAAGGGATATAGGGATCTAAGAATTTCAAATCTTTTAAAAAGAATTTTGAATTACAGTGCTTTGTAACTAGTTGGCCTTGCTAGTATCATATGTGAATATCAGACCTTAAGATACGCTCTTTGGTACTTCTTAATTTACAAATAGAAACCAAAAATTTGTTAACAGTTTCAAAAACCAGACTTCAAGTTGATACCATGGTCCTTGGGTGCATTTGGGTCAGGCAAATCTGCTTTTGAACACCAGTCTTAGACCTGGGGTCTGGGACCCTACCCTAGGTTCCCATTTTGTAGGTTCTACTCCGACAGTCTGACAGGTACAACCCTCGTTACAGAGACAGACATCTGTGAGGCCAAGAACACATGCCCACCTGAACCTCTGTTCCAGTGCTCTCAGGACTCTGGAATTCCCTGCCCAGGCAGCTAGAAATACACTTCCAGGGACAGTCTAGGCCTGGGACAAACTGGCTGGGCTGTCCACTCTTGGTGCAGGATGGGGCCTGACAGGGAGGGGAAGAAGAGAAAGGTGGGTCAGTGGGCTGGGGGGCCTCCATTTGTACTCTTGAAGTGGGCCGCCAAAATGTCAGGGGTGAGATCCTCACATGTAGCTCCTGCTTGCAAGCAACTTGTCCTTTCTGAAGCTCCTTACCTCCTTTAGAAAATGTGTAGAAGCATTCCTAACAGATTTTAAGAACCCAGACTTTAAGGATTACATAATAATTTAATAGATTATTATATAAACATAACAATATTGATCATAGTAAACAATAAATGCTTGTCATTGTTATCAACCTCAGCTAGAGTTTCAATCTAAACTGAAAATGTCTGTTAAAGCCACCATGTAATTGACATACATTACTAATTATATTAATAGCACAAACAGTATTTCAGGTATATAGTCCTTTATGAGAAACCTTTGGAGCCAAGATGTTTTCAGAATTCAGAACTTTTGGATTTTAGAAATCCAAATATTTCTAAATATATGCATAAATCATGTATTGCATTATCCCTGGAATACTTGAGGCAGTGTTTCAATATATTATTATTTGAGGTTATCAAATACATACATATTTCCACAGCAAACCTATTGAATGAATATGTGTGATAAGTAAAGATCATAAATAACCTTGATGTCAATTAAGGTCAATTTAAAAAAAAAACCTTTAAATTTTAGAACAGTTTTAGATTTATCAAAAAATTGCAAAGACAGTACATAGAATTCCCATATATCTTGTACACAGTTTTCCCTATTGTTAACATCTTACATCAGTATGGTACGTTTGTCACAATTAAGGAACCAATATTGATACATTAACTAAAGTCCATACTGCATTCAAATTGCTTTAATTTTTACTTATCCTTTTTCTGTTTCAGGATCCCATCCAGGATATCCCATTACATTTAGGTTGTCAAGGCTCCATAGACTCCTACTGACTATGATGCTTTGCAAACTTTTTTTTGTTTTTTGTGACCTTGATAGTTTGAGGAGTACCACTCAGGTATTTCGTAGAATGTTCCTCAATTGGGATTCGTCTGATGTTCTTCTCACAATTAGACTGGGGTTATAGGCTTTTTTGGATGGAAGACCACAGTGCCATTCTCATCACACTTTAAGGGAACACGCTATCAATAGAATGTTCCTCAATTGGGATTCGTCTGATGTTCTTCTCACAATTAGACTGGGGTTATAGGTTTTTTTGGATGGAAGACCACAGTGCCATTCTCATCACACTTTAAGGGAACATGCTATCAGTAAGGGAACACGCTATCAACATGACTTATCACTGGTGGTGATGACCTTGTGCATCTGGCTGAGGTAGTGTTTGTCAGGTTTCCCCACTTTTCTTACTGTACTTTTTGGAGGGAACTCACTATGCACAACCCACACTCAAGCAGTGGGGGTTATGCTCCATTTCCTAGAGGGTGGACTGCCTATGTAAATTATTGGGAATGCTACTGCATAGGAGATTGGTCTCTTCTCCCTCGTGGATCAGGTTTTGCTTTCAAACATTTTTGTTTTCTCTTAAATTTTGGTATTGTGGATAAAAGATTATGGGCCAGAACCAGCATTATATCTAAATCTGAAAAGTCTTAAAATGTGCTTCCACCCACTGCATCCGTCCGATGGCAGAAGAAACCGAGTGGCTCATAAGAAGAGAGAATGAAGGGGGACTAGTGGGCAGGGACAATGGCCGCCCCAAGCACTGCTGTTTCCCAGAGCCCTGGCTGGTCCCTGCCCATCACACATGGCTTGGCTGTACATTCCTAAACAGGAAGTACGTCTGGCTGCTTCCACACCTTCGGAACAAATTCATCCTGAAGGAAAATACTGGGAAACATGGTGATAGCCACGTTAAGAGTATAACTTTTAAAAAGTAAGACAAATGTTCCCTTTCATGTACTTGTCAGGGCTTTTTAAACATGCATTTTTATAGAAATTTAAATTGGGATTATTCAGGACTGGAAGGGGTGCTTATATAGATGGAAATCTAAGTGGTTCTTGCTCGGAACATGCACAGAGTCCCCTCCCACAGCCGCGGGGCCCCACTCCACTCTCCTGCATCCCCACCTACCTGCCCTCAGGCAGCTCTAGTCCCACACCGTCTCAGGTTAAGTCCCCTCACTCTTCACCTCTTCTCTCCCACCTCCTCTCCCACCTGTGTAAGACCCTCTTAGGCTTTTTATTGTTCAATCCTAGCTCCTCTGTGGTCTCTATGTGGCTTCTGTGACTTTGCTTTGACCCAGGGGTAATATTCCAAACCTCTGACAGTCTATGCTCTGGAGCTGTCACTGGGCCTTGTTGTTCCAGGCACTGGCCGTTAGGTAGAAAGGGTCCAAGGGCAGTGACCCCACTGAAGGATGCCAAGGGGACTGGAAGAGCTGAGGGCAGCAGCTGTTTACCAACCCACAGACCTTGATAGTTTAACATATGGGAAAGTAAATCATTATTAAGTGGTTTTTTAAATTAAAAAAAAATCAAACATTGGTCATTGGAGCTTTCCAGAATTAAGCCCTAGGCTTCACAGTAATTACGGGCATATTGCTTATACACTCTCAGATTGATTTTCCGACTTGTGGAGTTGCTTGCTGAAGCCCCAGGATAGCATTTATTTAATTAAGGCAACAGTGTGACCTAATATTGATATGTTGCTGTTCACACTTAACTTGAAGCCTATGCCATTATGGGCTTAGGGCTAACTCACAAGGCAGTATAAGCCTTGGGCAGTACCAGATTGCTGTTGAGAACTGACCGAAGGGAATGTATCTGTAGTGAAGTTTGTTCTACTTCTGCCTTCAAAGGAGCCCAGCAGTCAGTTTCTCTTCCGTGGATTTCACTTGTTCCTTCTCCAGCCTATGACATTGTTGCCTATAAGTGCAGGCATCTCTTTAGTTTAAGATGGGTGATCCTATCTCTTCTACCTAATTTAGAGGAATAATGTGGATGTTTAGAAAATGGTACAAACTTCTGAGGAAAAAAAAGTTATATGTGATTTAGAAGATGAATAATCTTCAAGTAACTCCCTGAATTTGAGCTCTGACAAGGGAGAAATAATTAAGCATGTTGGTGTTGAAAGAAATAAAATATTTCAAATCACTCTCTGATCTTGGTTGTGTCTCTTTTTCAAAGTCCAAAAATTCGACATAATGATGGGCTAGATAAGTTTATTATTCACTGTCTGGCTGTGCTACTTGATGAATTGACTGCAGTTTCTTAGAGACCTTTTCAAAGTTCCCCCTGGAGGGCAAGATCCCTTCAAAGCCAATTTTTAGGGTGCCTTTGAACTGCTTATAGCAAAGTTCTATCAACATTTTCTGTCAAATTCCTCCATCCATAAAAATTATTCCACTACTTAAGTCTTGTGATACATTCAATACATTTATTATTAAAATAATATATTACATATGTTATAAAACTGTTTATACAGTGCATTTGGAAATTTCTTGAGTATTACCTTGTGACAAATCTTCTATTTTATCTTGAATTGTTTTTAAATAGTTAACTGTGATTTACATTTTTATAGGTTTATGCTTTTTTCTCTGAATAGATTTATAAAACTGTTAAGGTTAAGAATTAACATAAAATTATTTTTTATTTACAAAAGAGCCTTTTTCTTAACTGAATTTTGGACCAGAAAGACCTGGAATCTTGTCGAGTTTTGCCCTCCCCATGTGAACACCAGCAAGTCACTCAACCTCCACAGCCCCTGTTATCTCATCTCTAAAGAAAGGGGTTGGACGAGATGATTTCTAAGATCCCTCCAGATTTGCAATTTGGATGACAGGATTTGATTTGGCAAATCTCCCAAAAGGATGTTCTCTGAGTTTGAGAAGGCTGTCCTAATTTGACCACAGATGTTCTGAATCTGGTAAAACCTCTTTTAGAAAACTCCCCAAAGATGAAAGCATACTCACTGGCTCTGAGGGTGTGATGTCCTTAATTGGCTTTCTGTAGCATAGCTCTGCCTTGTAGGGTGTCATGTCAGGGGTGCCTCTGTGGACAATCACACTCACAGCATCACCACAGCAGAAGGATGGTTACACATTAAAATCATGAAACTGTCAGCAACAACATTGTTCATAAAGAAAACCTCAGCTGAGAGCTGAGTTGAATAACTTTTAGCCCAATTAACCAGCAATTGGCCTTCTCACTTTTCCTTGTTGCATTATGTTAAAAATCTTTATTTTCCATAACTTTGTGTGGAAGCCATTGTGTTTAGAGAAATAGATGCATAAAAAATACAAATAAAAATGTTACATCCTGTAAACATATCATAAGCTGATTAAGTCAAATGTTTTCTTTATTCAAGCAGGTGAATTTAGAACATGACAGTAATAATAGACATTAAAGAATGGATTTGATCAAGGAAGTCTCCCACTGGTTTCATATAATCTTTTACTCTGTTGGTTTTCCCAGGGCACAAATTGCACAAAAGAAACAAACCATAGCTCTTGAAATATAATACAAGTAAAAAACAAAAAACAAACATTTTTAAACAAAACCAAACCAAAAAAACCCCACAAAACAAAACCAAACAAAACCTTAACACAAAAAACTGTCTAACAATGCAAACTACAATTTCTTAAGATCCTACCCCACCTAGGCAGTCACCCATATCCAGTCTGTATCCTGGAAAGACTTATGACTAAGCAAAGAGAAAAGAGACCATAAAGAGTCAGTCATGGATTTTTAATTTGTAAGTACTGACTGGGCCAGGAAAGACTTACAGCAAATTTTATGCTAATGCCTTTTATTGCTTTTTATCATACAATCTGTATCTGTCAGCAGCCGCCTTTGATTGCTTCTTTAGCCAATCTAAAATGCTAGGAGGATCCTTGTTTAACCAGCATTAATAACTGCATCTCTATGCCATCCTCACCACCATTTCTTTTGCTTTTAGGACCAGAGTTCTTTACTCATAAGATATTATATTTAAGGATCTATAATAATGTGATGGGGGTGGGGGGAGGCAGAATTATAAAGTGAAAAACCAAGAATCTTAAATTTCTGTCCCATCAAGTACCACAGATTGTAGTTCTGCCACAGTGGTACCCTTTCCCTTGGAGGTATTGTTATGACAAGATTGGTGACAACATGTTTGACATTTTGTGTGAAACATGTTTTATATTTGTCATATAAAGTATGCTAATGTGCAGTGAGCACTGGCATCTAATATGTAAGCAGACGTAGATGCTGTGGCTAAACATAAGGGGGGATTTCCCATGAAAAATTGATGAATGTACATTTCATAAAAAGAACTACTTTAGGTGGATAATACTTCCTTTAGTAAGAATATAGAATAAATGCCAGTTGTTTTTATTTCATTCCACTGTTTGTGTGTTAAAAGTTAGGTTAATTACCCTCATTATATGACTAATGCTTAAATGGACTTAACACTAATAATTTTGCATTTTGTGACCCTCAGTTGTTCATGCCAACTGTTTCACTCGCCAGGTGTGCTCAACTGGAAAAGCAAAAATCTAGGAGCCAGCTGGGGTCTGATGTAGATTTTCCTTTAGGCTTAAAAAGAAAAATTTTAAATCATGAAATTCTACTATGGGGAATATACTGTCCCTTTTGTATGCTAATGAAATGCCCATAGCATGTTCAGGACTAAACAAGCAGAGAGGATAAGACACAGTCAAGGTGTTTACATCCTGATCCTTCACAGCCTGAGTATTTGGGAGCCTGTGAGTCAGCACCCCCTCCTAGGTGCCTTACTCCCTTCTCCTGCCCGGGGGTGTCAGTGTGGGCGGGACTAGTCTTACCTATGTGGACAGTACGGAGCTTCCCTTAAAGTGCTACTTTCTCTCTATTAATTTGTTCATATTAGAGGTTTTAAGTAACAAATATAAATATTTATTTTTATAATCAAAGCAAATTTGTATAAAGCAGAACAATGAAAAGATATATAAAGAAAAAGCTAATAACCTCCCATCACTTCACCTTGAGGAAACCAGCTGTTCTATTCTGCTGCTTACTCAGCCCTCTCCTATACTTATGCGAACGCATACCAACAGATATGTACATATGCAGATTTTTGTTTTATACTTTACAAAAATAGAATAAAATGCATGCTACTCTAGAAACTTTATTTGGGGGGCCACAATATAACCTTTCTTTAGGCAGTACATAGAGATATACTTCACTGTTCCTGGGCATAGCAGTTTAGTCCACTGTTTCACTGTATATATGTAACTTTTTACATGGAGAAGCTATTTTTTTCTTTAAAAATAACGAATTTACTGGGCCGGCCCAGTGGCTCACTAGGGAGAGTGCGACGCTGGGAGCGCAGTGGCGCTGGGAGCGCTGAGGCCGTGGGTTTGGATCCTATATAGGGATGGCTGGTGCGCTCACTGGCTGAGCGCAGTGCAGGCGACACTAAGCCAAGGGTTGCGATCCCCTTACCGGTCTCACACACACACAAAAAATTAAATAAAAGAAAAGAAAAACAACAACAAAAATAACGAATTTATTGAGCTATAATTCACATAATGTACAATTCACTCTTTCAAAATGCAAAGTGGCTTTTAGAATATTCACAGAGATGTGGAACCACCACCACTGTATAATTTTAGAATATCTCACCACCCAAAATGAAACCCCATACCTATTAGCACTCACTCTCCATTCTCCCCTCTTCAGCCCTTGATAACCACTAAATTACTTTCTGTTTGTATGGATATTTGTGTCCTGGGCATTTAATGTAAGTGGGGTCATACAACATGTAGCCTTTATGTCTGGCTTCATTCACTTAGCACAATGATTTCAAGGTTCATCCATGTTGTAGCATGTTTCAGTACTTTGTTCCTTTTTTATGGCCGAATAATATTTTGTTGTGTAAATGTACATTTTGTCTGCCCATTCATCAGTTGATGAGCATTTGGATTGTTTCCATTTTGGGGCTGTTATGAATAATACTGCTATGAACATTTGTGTACAAGTTTTTGTTTAGACATATGTTTTCAGTTCTCGGGTATATACCTAAGAGTGAAATTGCTGGGCCATATGGTAATTCTATGTATAACATTTTGAGGAACTGCCAAATTGTTTTTCTAAGTGCCTGCACCATTTTACAACCCTGCCAGCAATGTATAAGGTATTCTCCACATCCTCACCAATGCTTATTTTATTTTTTTAATTTTAGCCACCCTAGTGAGTGTGAAGTGGTATCTCGTTGTTGTTTTGATTTGCATTTCCCCAATGACTAATGATGTTCAGCATCTTATCATGGGCTTTTAGGCTTATATATACATATAAGAATTGTCTATTAAATTCCTTTGCCCATCTTTTACTGGGGATATCTTTTAGTGAGTTGTAAGAATCCTTTATTTGTACATATTCTGGATATAGGTCCCTTATCAGATATATGTATTGCAAGTATATTTTAACCTTCTGTGTGTTGTCTTTTCACTTTCTTGATGATGTCCTTTGAAGCTCAAATTTTTAAAAATTTTATGAAGACCAATTTACCTATTTTTTCTTTTGTCACTTGGGCTTTTGATGTCATGTCTGAGATACCATTGCCTAAACTAAGGTCATGAAGATTTTCTCCTTTGTTTCCTTCTAAGAGTTTTATAGTTTGAGTTCTCATATTGAGGACAATGATCTATTTTGAGTTAAACTTTGTATATCATGTGAAGTAGGAGGCCCAGCTTTATTCTTTGAATGTGGATATTGTTGAGTTATAAAATTTCCTCATATATTTTCCCAGAGCCATTTGTTAAAAAGATTATTTTTTCTCTATTGAATTGTCTTGGCACCCCTGTCAAAAATTGGCCACCATAAATGTAGTAGTTTATTTTTGAATTCTCAATTCTATTCTGTTGTTCTACAGGTATGTCCCTATGCCAGTACCACACTGTTTTGATAACTACAATTTTATAGTAAATTTTGAAATTGGGAAGTGTGAGTCCTCCTTCTTTGTTCTTTTTCAAGATTGTTTTGCTGTTCTTGCATTTCTATCTGAATTTTAGGATAAGGTTGCCCGTTTCTGTAAAAAATGCAGCTAAGATTTTGATAGGGATTACATTGAATCTATAGATTAAATTGTGGATTATTGCTATCCTAACAATATTAAGTTTTCTGATGTGGGATCCGAACCCTCGGGCGGGAGCGCCACCGCACTTCCCAAGCGGCGCACTATCCAGTGCACCACCGGGCTGGCCCAGGCCCTTGGAATTTTGATAGGGGTAGCATCAAATCTGTAGATCATTTTGCCATCATTAATAGTATTAAGCCTCCCAATTCATGAACATGAGATGTCTTTCTATTTATTTATGTCTCCTTTAATTTCTTCAGCAATGTTTTGTAGTGTTCAGTGTACAAGTCTTGCTCTTCTTCATTTATGCCTACATATTTTATTCTTTTGGATGCTATTGTGAATGGAATTGTTTTTTTAATTTCATTTTCCAATTGTTCATTGCTAATATATAGAAATACAATAGATTTTTGTATATTAATCTCATATCTTGCAATCTTACTGAACTCATTTATTAGTTCCAATAGTTTTCTTGTGGATGCCATTGGATTCCTATGTACAAGGTTATGTTTTCTGCAAATAGAGATAGTTGTACTTCTTTTCCAATATGGATTCCTTTTGTTTCTTTTCCTTGCCTAATTGTCCTGGAAGGAACCACTAGTACAATGTTGAACAGAAGTGGCAAAAGCTAACATCCTTCTCTTGCTCCTCATCTTAGGAGTAAAGCATTCCTTTTTGCACCATTGATTGTGATGTTAGCTGTAGGTTTTTCATAGGTGCGCTTCCTCATGTTGATAAAGTCTTTTTCTATTCCTACTTTATTGAGTGTTTTTATCATGAAAGGTATTACATTTTTGTAAAATACTTTTTATCTGCATCTATGAGATAATCATGTGGTTTTTATACTTTATTCTGTTAACATGGTGTAGCACATAGTTTGATTTTCATATGTTAGTCAGTTTCCTATTCCTGGGATAGTTGATCATGGTATATGAGAGAACTCCAAAAATTTAATGGAAAAATAAGATTAAAAGATAAAAATAAAATATATGAATTTTATTTCTCAACATAAGGTCCGACAAATTCAAGACACTTTTGTAAGCAATGATACCAGCCATTTCATCCATTCCTAAGGAACTGAAGGTATTGGGAATTTAACCATGTCAATGCAGTCTTTTTTACATTGTTAACTGAAGAAAAATGGGTGCCCTTTAAATATTTTTTTAATATTAGGAAAGAAAAAGAAGGCAGAATGAACCAAATCAGGATTGTAAGGTGGATGCCTAATGATTTCCTATCAAAACTCTTGCATAATTGCCCTTGTTTGAGGAGAGGAATGAGCAAGAGCATTGTCATTGTGGAGAAGGACTCTCTGCTAAAGCTTTCCTGGGCATTTTTTGGCTAAAGCTGCTAATTTTCTGCAAACATTCTCATAATAAGCAGATGTTATCATTCTTTTGCCCTCTAGAAAGTTGAGTAAAATGCCTTGAGCATCCCAAAAAAACTGTCGTATGACCTTTGCCCTTGTCTGGTCCACTTTTGCTCTGACTAAACCACTTCCAGCTCTTGGTAGCCATGGCTTTGATTGTACTTTGTCTTTAGGATCATATTGGTAAAGCCATGTTTCATCTCCTGTTATAATCCTTCCATGAAATGCTTTAGGATCTTGATCCCACTTGTTTAACATTCCCATTGAAAGCTCCGCTGTTTTCTGCAGTTGATCTGGGTACAATAGTTTTGCCACTCATTGAGCAGAAGATTTGCTCAACTGTAATTTTTCAGTCAGAATTGTGTAGTCTGAACCAATTGGGATGTCTATGGTTTTGGCTATTGTTTCTGCTGTCAATCGTCAGTTTTCTTCAATTAGGGCACAAACAAGATTAATTTTTTTCTCACGAATTGATGTGGATGTTCTGCCACTGTGAGCCTCATTTTCAACATTGTCTCATCCTTTCTCAAAATGAGTTATCCATTTGTAAACTGCTGCTTTCTTTGGGGCATTGTCCCATAAATTTTTCATAAAGCCTCAATAATTTCACCATTCTTTCACCCAAGCTTCATCATAAATTTGATATTTGTTCTTGCTTTGATTTTAGCAGAATTTATGTTGCTCTCATAGGGGCTCTTTTCAAACTGTGTTACCCTTCTTAGTGCCTCAAACTAGATCCTGTTCAGATATATTTTATACCAAGTTAATATAAGTTTATTTTGGTGCAAAATTTTTTTGAAATTTGTAAATAGTTTTTTATAATATGCATTTTTCATTAACTTTTTCAAGACCCCTGTATAATCCTTAATAGATTGCTTTGACTTGATTTGCTAATATTTGTTGAGGATTTTTGTGTCTATATTAATAAGGGGTATTGGTCTGTAGTTTTCTTTTCTTATGTTTCTGTCTGGTTTTGTTATCAGTATAACACTGACCTCTTATAATGAGTTAGGAAGTATATTTTTCTCTTTTGTTTCTTGGAAGAGTTTGAGAGTTTTGGTTTCAATTCTTCTTTCAGTCTTTAGTAGAATTCAACAGGAAAGCCAGAAAAGCCTGTTTTTTTTTTTTTTTTTTTTTTTTTTTTGCTGTTTTTGTTTTGTTTTGTGGGTAGCTTTTAAATTGCTAGTTTAGAAGCATTCTTTCTTATAGGTTTATTTGGATTTTCTATTTCCTCTTGATTCAGTTTTAGTAGTTTGTGTCTTCCTTAGAATTTGTCCATTTTACCTAGGTTATCTCATTTGTTGGCATACAATTGCTCAATTGCCTTCTCTTAGAATACTTTTTATTTCTAGAGGGTTGGTTGGTGGTGATGTTTTTTCTTTCATTCCTGATTTTAATAATTTGCATCTTCTCTCTTTTTGTCAGTCTAGCTATAGTTTTGCCAATTTTGTTGACCTTTTAAAAGAACAAATTTTTGTTTTTATTGACCTTCTTTATTGTCTTCCTATTCTTTATATACTATTTAACTATTGATGTACCTTTAGACTATTTCCAATTTCTCGCCATTACAATAAAAACCATAATATTTACCCTTGCTTGTATATTCTCATGTTCTGGTACTTTAATTTCTGCAGGACAGATTCAAAGAGTGTGATTTTTATACATCTTTAATTTTAACACATATTTCTAGATTACTTTATGAATGATGCTCTTGGAAATGTAAAAGAACATTCTTTCAGCAATTCACTTCTAGTGCCTAGCCGTTGGGCCTGAAATCCATTCAGGTATTGATAAGAATTGTGTCCTCCAAGTTTTATTTATTAGTAGCTTGATTCCCACTGTGACTGTTAAGAGTTGGGGAAATCCTAGTATGGTAATTGAAAGGTGGGACCTTGAAGAGGTGATTAGATTGTAGGACCGTACCATACTGAATGGATTAATAATGGTGATTAGGGGCATGGTTCTGAGGGCTTTAAAAAGAGAGTGAATGAGGAGGTTAGTCTTTCTCTCTCTGCTTCCCCATTTTCTGCCATGTGAAACCTCTGCATTGCTGTAAAGCCACTACCAAAGAAGACCCTCACTAGATGTATTCCCTGGACTTTGGACTTCCCAGCCTCAGAAACTGCAAGCAATAAATTTCATTTTCTAATTAATGACCCAGTTCCAAGTATTTTGTTATAAGCAAGAGAAACAGACTAATACAGGTATCAAGACTCACCATGGGAACATTGTTAGCACGGAATTCAGTCATAATAGTCATTAGTAATAATATTCATGTTCCCTTAATAGAATTGTTTCTTACCTACTTTGCAATCTTGAGCGAGTTACTTAACTTTCCTAGCCCCATTTTCTTTTTCTTTTGGCAGAATGGCTTCCGCCTACCTCAGAAGAGTGTTGTGAGGATCAGATATAATAAGAACAGCATGGTCACTATGTAAAGTCACTCTGAAACCAAGTCTCTGGGTTTGAATTCCAACTCTGCTGATTATGAACTGTTTAACCTTGGGCAAATTATTTAATATCCCTGCTTCCTCTTCTATAAAACAGGCATGATGACATTACCTTAACTCATAGATTATTGTAAAGATTAAATGAATTAGTACATTAAAAAACACAAACAATGCTTAGACTAGTGGTGCCCAATTCAAAGAAAAAGCCCCTAATAAGCATTGACTAAAAGACAGGTATTTCTCACTCTCTTCTCTCTTTCTTACATACATATGTTTTGGGGAGAGAAAAGAATACACATACACGTGTGTACGTGTGTGTGTGGGGGGGAATTTACTCAATTGATAAAATGCATTGAGTACATTGACATACAAGGTATGGAGAAGATAGAAAAGTAAATATCAGCCAGTCCCTTTGCTCACAGGAATGTATGGGACAGGAGACATGTTCACTTCTAAATGTAATATAAAGTAGAAAGAGTCAACTGATGTAAAAGCGACAGAGCCGAAGTAAATTCCTTACAGCCCATTGATTCTCACAGACTGCTTTTATGGATTTCTGCTGAACTCCTATATTCCTAGCCAACTTGTGATTTCAGCTGATGAAAAAGCATAGTTGTGACATTAACATCAGTTGTATTTTCACTTATGTTAACAAATAAAACGGAAGTGAATCAATGAAGACACCTGTCAGACCTTCACTTGTTTATCAGTGATGTGAACGACTGCTTCACTGAGCCAGATAATAATTTTTGAATAGTGGAAGAATGTTTTCCTGAAGTGTTTTAAAAAAAGTTATTCACAATGTAGTAGCTACAAATGGGACATGCTTTTAAGTTTAATCTGCATTATTAATATTTTTCTCTTTTGCTATTCATTACTAACATTTCATCACTTTCTTAAGTCTAGGCAATTATCAGAACAATGAATGAAGCCCTGATTGGTAGCTTTTGCCAGTTTCTGCTGTATGAATATTTCTGCCGTGGTGCCCCTGAGTATTCAGTTGGGAAACAAATGGCAGCAGCCCACCCTTCCGCCGTATTCCCCATCAGATACAAAAGATGTAAATAACCCCAAGAGCATAAAGAGCAGTAAATTATAAAGTAATTAGGAAATGATGAGTTTTGAGTACGTATGACCTTATTTTAATGTATTTTTTGAGAATGTATTACTTTTGTTTTTAATATAATGAATGTAGTTGTAAGTTTATATAATTTAATTTTTAATAATGGAAGTATTGATGAAATGGTTTGCAAAATTCTTGAAAATTTAACAATCAGCTCTCATGGGCCAGAATGAGCACACCAGTGTATGTGACCATCCCAGCAGCAGTGTGTGCTCTTCAGGGAAACTCTCTGGTTTGTCAGGCTACCCAGAAAATTCTTGAAAATTTAACAATCAGCTCTCATGGGCCAGAATGAGCACACCAGTGTATGTGCCCATCCCAGCAGCAGTGTGTGCTCTTCAGGGAAACTCTCTGGTTTGTCAGGCTACCCAGGGGGCAACATAGTAAATGATTTAAGTGCTCCATACAGGAATCTTTTCTTATAAAGAAAAACTTCCCAGTCATAATTGTACTTAATGATTGAATTTATAATTATTTTTATTTTGAAAAAATTTAGAGAAAAATATCTATTGAATATTTAACTATAGATACTTAAGTGAAGAGTAGCATTGGCAATCATGGGGTGATTGAATAGTGTACACAGGAAGCTGGATCATGCAAGACCCAAAGTTTATATCTATTGAATATTTAACTATAGATACTTAAGTGAAGAGTAGCATTGGCAATCATGGGGTTGATTGAATAGTGTACACAGGAAGCTGGATCATGCAAGACCCAAAGTTTTTGTTCTCTGTCATGAATGCAGACTTATAAGAAATTAACAGATATAACTATAGATGTTGTACAAGTAGCCTAGACCATTTGGATTATTGAATATAACATTCTAGGTTATTCACTGGTGATCCCAAATGCACATGATGTGTGGTAATATGCAGTTGTGGTGATCTGCAGTTTGTCTACAGTGTGAATAACTTTCCACAAAAAGAAAGCCAGCTGTTACTTCTAGTGTGGATGTATGTGGATGAGGTCCACAACTAAGAAAGAAATGGCTTTTGTGCATGTCTTAAATATTTCAGAATAAATTAAAAGACAGAGAGAGAACAATAATACTTATATATATTATTCAGTGTTTTGAGTTGGAAACAACAGATCCTTCTCCAGTTAATTTCAACAGAAAAGGAATGTATCGTAGGATATTGTGTAATTCACAGATTCTCTGGGAGAGCCATGGCATCAGGCTTAGAGGCCATGCATCCAAGAACAATCCTTAAATGACACTGCTGATTGCTCCAGCAAAATCCCCATGGCCACCATTTTTGGACACAGATCCAATAATTTCCACTACTGAGTCCTATAAATGGATGCCAGAATTTCTACCACAACCATTGCCAAATGCTGGGCACATATGCCATGATGGTCACCAGAAGATGAATTTTAGGTGGCTCCTGCTTATGAATCCACAGTGTTCTCTTATGAATACAAGTTTCATAGGGGTGCTTCCTATTGGCAGATCTAACACCCAACCTGTGGTATAGATACCAATGGACTGAGAAAGTGAGTTTCTGGCTTCTGTTTTGTGAAGGAGTGACTACAAAGGTTAGACCCCCCAAACACAAGAAAAATATTCAAAATATTCTGGGTGGCTACAAAGTGGCAAAGATCTACTACACAAGAACTAGTGTAAATCTACTACACCAGAAATAGTGAGATGTTACACTGGCTATAATGCTGCACGTAAGGGGTAGGAATTCTATGCTGTAACATTATTTGCAGTTGCTGGATTTCAAAAGGCTCTGGGGGATAGTCCTCATAAATGTCAGAGGTTTTCTGTACTATGAGATATAAGATGAACAATTTGCAAAAAGTACGAGGAGAATTGTCACCAGAATAATGGTATTTACAAGGAATTTAATTAGAACTTGAAAGCTTAACATGGAGTAAAATAGATAATGCTAGAAATTCAGAAAAATGTTTCTAAAACAGATACATATTATGACAGTATCTAGAGGATATTGGTAACTATTTGGTACATGTGATAGTAATTTACATTGTATAGAGGTTTTATAATATGAAAAGTGTTTTATATATGTTGCTCTTTTGAACTTCAAAAATTTTGTTAGGTGTCTTATGTATCATTTTTATCATTATATTAGTTTGGGAATGTAAATTGCAGACAGATAAACTTATTTTTTAAGTCACATAACTGCTAAATGACACATGGGTCTTGAACCCACATTTTTTACTTTATGTTTCATGAAGATAGCCACTCTAGAGGATCTGGAGAAAGACTGTACTAACAAGTACAACACAGAGAAAGCTGTGCAGAAAGATTTTGACATTCTCAGGAGCCCTTTTGGGCTGCCCAAACTTGTCAGTTTCCTCCTCTCTGGGTGTCTGGTCCTACTCCATTAAAGGAATTCTAGTTCTGATTCTTCTTGGAGCACGCACTTGTAGGCCAAGTTACTGCTATGAAGGAAGTCCTCCAATTTGCTCAGTCACCAGTCAATGGCTCAATCAACAGGTATTTGTTGAGTAGTTGTGAACAATGTCCTGTACTGGGTGCTGCAGTCATTCTTGCACTGCTCCACGGACTTCTGACAGATCACTCTTCCTCTTGCTTAGGTGGGGATGGAAAGCCATGTCAGAATAATGTGTATGGCAAATCTACTAGTAGTTGGATTATAAAGATTTAATGTTTGGACACAGGCTCTAATATTAGCTTTGCAGGTTTCATCCTCTAGGTGGATTTAGTAGTTTAATATTGGGATACTTTTTTTGGTATAATTTGTTTTGTTTAAGAATTTTTAGAAGTATTGTAATTTTATTCTCCCTTTTTCTCTCACTTCTGGCTCATGATTTGTAATTTTGTTAGTCTTCTCTTTTCTGATCAATAAAAATAGGTAAAACTGTCCTCCATAATAGTGTTGCCACAGAATTAATGGAGTCTGACCATGCACAGTCCCTGTGATTGGTCCCCCAAATGGGGTGTGTGTGTAGTATTTAACATTTTGCTAAAGCATATATTTAAATATTTTATTTTCAGTCTTTAATGAATACAAAAGCTTTTCTATTCATTTCAAATTTATTCAAGAAAATTGATGGTTTTTAATGGTTACCTATCGAGTCAATAGGAAGACAGTATATTTTGATTAGATTTTCCAGTATATGTAAACAAATATTTAGCTTTAGGTATATTTTTAAATGTATCAAACCAGAAGAAAAGCTATGTAAGTTTTGTAATTTAGAAGACATAGATTTTCCTTTCTTTTATTATTGGTACTGTAACAGTAATACTCAGAAAATGTAGTATAAAGTAATTATATAATAGCACACTCAATTGAATGAAGTCAGTACAACACACTACAACAGTTTGCCATTGGACAGGACACTTCAGTTGATGAGGAAGGCCTATTTGCACATGTGAATTTTAGGTGATATGCAAGGGGTTTCCAATTCTGGGCAACCAGTGCCAGTGAAAGTAAACTACTGGTCAAGGTAGAAATTGCTTTAGTTTTGAGGTTCCTTGTTGCACATTCATTAAAAAAATTGATTGAGCATTTGCAGAATGCCAAGGACTCATCTAGGCTCTGAGGATATAATGCATTGAACAAGAAAAACAAACTTCCTGCTCTCATGGAAACTATCATTTAGGGGGGAGAACTAAAAATAAGCTAGTAAACACAGACATGATTAAGACAATCTCAAAGAGATAGACATGTAATGAAGATGGTAAGCAGGGCAACGAGATAGAAAGTGATTGGAGTAATTTACACAGACTTGGTCAGTGATGTCCTCTTTGAGGAAATGATGTTGTTACTGAGACATGAATGACAGGAAGCAATTATCCATGGAACAATCTGTGTTAGCATTTCACATGGATGCCGTGCTTGTTTTGGTTTTATTGGTTAGACTGGCGTGATGCTTCCACTCAATGAGACAGAGCAATAACTTTAGAAATGTGTTAGTTTTCTCACACTGTTGTGACTCTCTTCCAGTACATCCTGGTTATTTTTCTTAAATATTCTTATGCCAATACTGAGACTACAGTCAATTCCTTTGTGAACTCCTATTTGAAGCCCAGCTGTTGATGTACAACTTCATGAATATCTCTGTGCTTCTAGTGATGTCATCTCCTTGCAGCAATGATAGCACAGGTGGGTAAGTGCTACCATGCTGGAAATCACAGGGTATTAAGAGCCTGTCTAGCTCTGTTTTGGAGGCCATGTAAGGCTTTCTGAAATAAAAAATTTCTAAACTGGAATCTGAAGGACAAAGAGTAATTTCCCAGGCAAGGGAACAGGGGGACAAGTCTTCTACATAGAGGCACATGTGCAAAGGCCTCCAGGGGGAGAGAACATGGTACATTTGGGGAACTGTGAATAATCCGCATTTGGCTAAAGTGTACAGCAGGAGAGGTAAAGTGATGAAAGAAACCAGCAGGAGCTGATCACTGAGGGCCTGGTAAACTTTGTTAAAGACTTCAGGCTGAGGAACAGAACAATGTTCCTTCTTCGTTCAACACATTTTTATTAAGTGCCTTATGCACCCTGCACTGTTTTAAGCACTGAGAATATATCAACAAACAGAAGTCCTTGTGCTCATTCTTTCTACATTTAAGGGGGAAGGTAGAAATTCTTAGTCAAGTAAAATGCCAAGGTTTTGAGGATTTTTGAGCTTGAAAAAACTGAAAGCAATCTTTTACTGGGAACACTCAGGTCACAGATTAACACCAAAGAATATATATATTTTTGACAATTGCACTCGACATTTTGGCATACTTTCACTTTTCTGAGTGAAACTAAACTACAGTTTCTCAGACACAAGGACTAGCTTTTCCTTTATCCTCAGCCCCTTCTAATCAGGACTGTTCCATAACCCTGTATCCCATGGGTTCTCAACAGTAAGTGTTAATTGAATAGAAAGAACAATAGATAAACTGGTAGCAAGTTAGTGCTACTGATTTCTTAAATTATTTGAAGCTCAATGAAATTACATTGTTTTGCAGAGATTCTTTAATAATGTGCCTTTAAGCTTAGGAGTGCAGCATCTAAACTTCTCTGCCATAGAACTTTTTGGAAATTATACTAAACTTGGGAGACTATGCTATTACAGTACTTATGAATTCAAGGGACTTTTCATTTCTCAATGTATTTACCCTGTAGTAATTAAGAGTTGGTCACATGTGAGTCGAATCTAAGAAGTGCAGTTTTGTGGTTAAGCCAATGTTTGATTATTATTATTACTGTGGAGACAGTGAAATTACACTTAGTTAAAAAAACTACTTTGCACTTTACTAACAGGGTAGATTTTGCTGAAGCACCAATAGATTGCTCTAAAGATAAGTTCCAAATTACCACCAACTTCCTATTTTGGGAGAGAAGAAAGGAATCCAGTTTTAAGCCACTGTCTCTTTAAAACAAAATGCGAGGTGGTGAACTACGTGGCACTTTTGATTATATGTTGAAACCACACTAAGTCCCTGAAATCCAAGAGAATATTGCACTCTGGTCCTTTGTGCAGAATGCTCACATGAGTGCTTACAGGAACCAATCCAGAAGCTAATTGCTGCTGATAGTAACTGACAGCATGAATTACTGCATTCTCAGAGTCTGCCAGGATCAACCCATATGATCTCACTTTTGCTCATATGGCAAGCTGAATTTGTGCATGTGCTAGAACTAGCCTCCCAAGTTCAGGGAACAGCAAGGTCTCTCGGCAGTTGTTTGAAAATAGCCAGAACCTTTGAAGTTAATCATTGTGAAACCTCATCAGCTGATACTTATAAAACTAAGTTTTTCTTTAATGACTTTCTGACCCTAAGCATGTAAAGTCCCTTAGAAAAAAGATAAGCTGACTCATCTGTTTATTTGTCCTATGAAAATCAGAGAAGTCAATGAATGCTGAGGATAATATCAATTTCTCCTCAGTAAGCTGAGCTGCTGCTGGGTCTGCCACTTGCTATAGTCCATTTGGAGATATTCTGCTGCTGGTAATTGCTATGTTGATTCGTATCAACCTTCAGAAATCTTCCTCTAATTTGGAATTAATAAAAATGTTGAAAGAACTATATTCTTCATTAGAAATGCCCAATTGAACTAAAATATATATGATGGGAAATGCTCTAAAAATGAGTTTATATTTGTGTATACCAACACAATCAAAATTACTAAAATGTAATTCAATTATGTGAAGAGCTCATCCCAAATATACATGCCTGAAAAGAAAAGCAAGAACTGGAAACATCCATCCAAAAGATGAAATCATGGATCCAATATCTACAACTCAAGATCAGTCTTGAGATTTCTTTCAATATTGCAATTAATTATAAAAGTTACCTAAGTACTACCAAAATTTCAGGGGAAAACCCAGCATGATTTAATGCCTTTGCCCATTACTAGCGATATAATCTACTGTTTCTGGGAAAACATAGTCCTCTGAGGTCTTGAACTCTGTTCTTGGCAGGTAAAAAGCCTTCCAGGTCATCTTTAAAGGGATTTATTTTCCATTTTTAAGTCTACACATGTTTTCTGTTAATAAGTTGGAATCTTAAGCAATATTGTCATTCACTCCTTTATTTATTTACTTTAGAAAGTACTCAGTTCTGGGCCGGCCCGTGGCTCACTCGGGAGAGTGTGGTGCTGATAACACCAAGGCCCCGGGTTCGGATCCTATATAGGGATGGCCGGTTCGCTCACTGGGTGAGCGTGGTGCTGACAACAACAAGCCAAGGGTTAAGATCCCCTTACCGGTCATCTTTAAAAAAAAAAAAAAGAAAGTACTCAGTTCTCCTAAAACAATTATCCTTTTGAGAATGGGTGATATTAAAATATAGGAAAAATAGCCTTACTTTTTTTGGTGCATTTTTTTGCTCTCTCTAGAAGGGGTGGTGGACTTTAACCCTTGCAGGGTATTTCTTCCATATTAGCACTGCTCAAATGGTGGCCTGTGAGAGAGCGGGGAAAAATGAGAGAGCTCTGTTTATCATGGGGAGCATGGGCTGGTTGAGGGCGATCTTAAGGGGAGGTTTTAGATTGGTGAGCCCTTACTGTCTGGGGAAAGTCAGAGGTGGAGATAGACAAGCCAGCATGATAATGTGTGGTCATAGAATGGAGGAATGAACACTTCCCTCTCAACAATTCCAGGCCTCTGCTCTTCAGCAGGGTCAAAACTCAACTGATGACTTCTTGCTCCTCCTCCTGTCTTCTTGATCATCTCAATGAAAGCTCTACCTTCCACGCCAACAAGAAGACAGAGAAACCTGGGGCCTCTCTTGACTCCTTTCTGCCTCTTGTGCATCATAGCCATCAGTCACCAAGTCCCTTTGATTCTAACTCATTTATCTCTCTTGAATGCTTAAATTCTATTCCAGGCTCTACATTCCCACACTAAGTCCCCATATACGCCATCTCCTTTACAAATAAGCTTCCTAACTGCCCCAATCTTGTTCCCTCTTCTGAGCACTACACTTTCTAAAACACACATGTGGTCCTCTCATCCTTCTGCTTAAGAGGCTGCCATTGCCTTCAAGAAAAAAATAGAATCTAAACTCCCTTGAATGGCATATTTACCTCTCCGTGAGCATCCTCTCTCCCACCCTTGCTTCATCATAGGCTCTGTCTTGAATGCCCTCCCCTTCTCCTTTCTTCTCCTGGATAATTCCTTCTTGTCTTTCACATTTTGATTCAGCTATTTCCTCCTCCTGGAAATATTTCCTCCTCCTCCTCCCTGACCCTCTTCCTGACCCCATCACAAAATGTTCCCAAAGTACCTTCTTTTGACCACTGTGCTAATACATCATGCATCTTGAGGGCAAGTGCAGTGTTTTAATTTTTCCAACTCAGCAGCCAGTATAGTGCTTGGCACTTTGAACACATATGGGGATTAATCAGAGTAAGTCACACAGAGAAGGAGTTCAGCTGACTCACACTTGAGGGAGGAATAGGACAAGGCAGAGAAGGTATTTAAGGCAGAAGGAATAACGTTTACGAGCATGAGAGAGTTGGCCATGTTTAGAGAACTACAAATGGTTTAGAACTGCTAGAGGATAAAAGACGAGATACAGAATTCTGTAGCATGAACTATGTTCAGAAGTTAACACATTTGTTATAATCCGTAATCTGCTTCTCTCAAAGGTTGAGGTTTCCTGAGGCTCTCAGTATAGTTAAGAATAAAGAAATGTCCAAACAGGATTACACAGTGTGTGATATTCTTACATACTTACATTTTAAAAATTAACCCTTTTGACACAAAAGTTACAATGCAGTTTAATTTTGTTATTTATGAGAAATTACAATATTTATATAAGAATATTTGTGCATAATAGACTATAAGAGGTATGATCAGGCAGTGGGACAAGTTTAAAGTTGTGAGATAAATGTCTTCTTTTAATATTGTCAGCATATCTCTGGGACTGGATGTAGTGCATCCTTAGGAGGTAATATCAAAAGTCTAACTTTGAACATATGAGCTGGGGCCAAATGGCCCTTCACACTCAGTCCCTTGGTTTCTTCTTATGGGTCCTGCTTGTGAAATACTTCAGTAGGAATATTGTACTGAGGCATTTACTCCTGAGAGCTTTCTCTGCATATTGCCACTTTTTTTCTTTTAACTGGTTAATAAATGGCAAAAGAAATGAATTTTAAAACAAGAAAAAAGATTTAAAAAAATTAGAATAGACAGGGAAGGACACATTGAAGAAAATATTAAGAAAAATCACTAGCTCAATGGAAATATTTAATTACTGTAGTTGAGGAAAATTATCTAAGTGTGATTTCTTCTTGGACGCGGGGACAAGCAAACCAAGCTTGGAGATACTTAGTGAGCAAACAAACTCCCTGACCTTGCTGGAAGCTTCAAGTATCCACCCTCCAGAGTTCTGAAAAAGTTCAAATGTATTTATAACCAAGTCCCCAAACAAAAGTATCACTTTATAAAGATAATTTTTCTATATGCTAATGTATATGTCTATATACAAAATTATAGAATACCTTGCTTTCTTCTTTTTTATTTTATTTCTTTTGCTCTTATTGTTGATGTTTTTTCTCACCATGGGGTATCTCTGAAAATATTCATAACAGGAAACATGCTTACATTTATAAAATGATCAAGCTGTTATTTCTCCATTCTCTGATAGAATCTCTTAAAATTTTTGTTTGGATTGAAATTTTCCAGACTACTCTTAGTTCCTGATTCAATTTTATGAGAAAAGTACAAAATTTATATATCAGGATTTTTCTCCCTCTGGAGTCACTGTAAAAATTTTCCTTCCCAGGGTGTGGCCAAATCCTGGTGAGTTTCCAGAGTCTCTGCATCAAGGCCTGCCTTTGTCTTTTGCCTCCTTCTCTGCCTCCTTCTTGGGGCTGCTGCCACTTTCTGAAGTGGACTTGTGACACAGGGCAGCAAATGGTCTTGAAGAGCCACAATTATCCTTCCAAAGAGGTTAGCAAGACTTGCAAACCACTGTTTGCCATTTTTTCTCTCCATCACATAACTGTGACTCAGGTGTTTAGAAGGAGAGAACTGACGTGCAGACAGAGGGAGCCCCCCTGTGACTCAGTGGTCAAAACTGACTCAGGAGAACACAGCTTTCTTAACTCTTGTTCCGTGTTTTAGTTTTTATTTTGTCAGTATTTAGTATATAGTTATTTCTTCATTAGGGGTTAGGGGAAATATCATCTTACTAGAAATACATTTTATAAACAAATAACAGGAAAAATGGCCAAATTTGTAATAATTCATTTATAGATAGTTGCATAAATATGCAGACATTAAAATAGACAAGTTAGAGGTTATTATATTATAACATCAATTTTGTTGTTGTATTAACATACCAAGGAAGATTAGAAGTGACAGTTTTATTTGCTGTTTTTTCAAACAATTTGAAAACCTCAGTGACACTAGTTTTCAAAACACAGCATTTTTCTCATTTCTATGAAATGAATGAGAAAAATAACAAGAGCTATGTTAACTCTTTATTTATATGCATAACATTTAAACGAAGTTCTCATGATTTAAAAAATGCCTTTCATATTTATTATCCATCTTTAACTTTCTCAGTGAGGTTCTTAATATCTTGAAGAACTCATGAGTTTCTCTTGCTCTCTTTTTTCTTCCTGATGTATACTTCCATGTTTTATGCCCTGGCAAATAGCCCTCTGGGTTAGAAGTCACTTCCAGAATTCCTAGAGCGTCTTTTAGTTAGCCTGTTCCATGTCTGTAGGGCACTGTCTGGTGATTTGAACTGGAGACTCTTGGCTGGTAGAGAAGTCCTTACTTGAGCTTGGAAGTAGGGTCTGTAGTAAGGCATGGGTTTCACCTCTAGACCCTCCTATAGGATGGAGTAAAGAAGGAATGAAAATAAATATTCTACTCTAAACAAGCTTTGGCTATCACCTAGGATTTAATTGCAGGTTGGGTATAAAGAAAGGCCTTTAATCATGGAGTCTGCTTTGAGAAAGGATAGATTGATTTTAAATTAAGTGTAGGTAAAGTTTTGTACTCATCCAAATAGTGATGGTATTATATGTCCTATTTACCATATAAATATTGGGCATAATATGTGATATACAAAGGTTGATGCAGAATTCCAATACAGTATAGTATTAATTCATTAATTTATTTAACAAGTATTTATTGAGTATATTCTATAAGCCAGATACTATGATAGATGCTAAAGAACTCATAAGTGAACACAACACAGTCTGTACTCTAATAAAGTCTACTTTAATAATACGATGGTTTTGAATATACAATATTAAGTAAAAGCAAGAGAGTACCTATCTTAAAAATATTTTCTACAATCCAGCAATCCCACTTCTAGGTATAGAAAGAATGGAAACCATCATGTCGAAGGGACACCTGCACTCCCATGTTCATCTCAGTTCTGTTTACAATAGACAAGATATGGAACCAACCTAAATGTCCATTGATGGCCTACTGGATAAGGAAAATGTGGTATGTATATGCTATGGAATACTACTCAGCCATTAAAAAGAAAAAAATTCTGCCATTCATAGCAACATAGATGAGCTTGGAGAAAATTATGTTAAATGAAATAAGCCAGGCACAGAGGGAAAAATACTATGTCCTCATTCAATAAGTGGGAGCTAAGAGACAAACAAGGAAAGAAAGAAAGACCACAGTGGTGCTTTTCTCTGGCAGAGGGAGAGACCATACCTAGGGTTGCCAGGGGTGGAGGGGTGAAAGGGGAGGAAAGTCAAGGAGAGGTTGGGTGGAGAACATGAGGAATAATGGAAATTTGTGGTAATGGGCATGCCAATAGTATTGATCTTATCAAATCTTGGACACAGGTGGTGAGGGTCAGCTTTGTACTCCATGAATATGCATAATCAATAAAAAAAAATGAGGCTGCCAGTGCTGGCCCACACCCAAGCCTCCAAAGAGGCCCACACACCACCCAAGCAGGAGCCCAGGTGAGAGCTGGTTCCATGTGCCACCACTGCTGGCCCACACCTCCACACCTGAGCCCTAGAGAGACCTGCCCACCACTTGAGTGGGAGCCAAGATGAGCGCCATTTCACACACCACCACTGTTGCCACAGTCCCACACCCAAGCCCCAGAGAGGCCCACCCAGTGCCTGAACAGGATCTGAGGCAGCCCACCACACACTCAACTGCATTGATACAGGAACAATCACCAGCAAAGCCTACAAATAGAGGAGGAAGTCTTTCCCCTCATAGCCCACTCCAGAGTAATAAAAGAAACAAGTGCCCTACCATATGACCAAACAACAAAGAAAAAATACTAGAACTACAAATAAACAAGAAGATATGGCACCACCAAAGGAATATGATAATTCTCAAGTACCAGACTCCACAGAGCAGGAAACCCTTGAAATGTCTGAAAAGGAATTCTGAGCACTGATCTTAAGAAAACTCAAGGAGATAAGAGAAGAATAAGTTAGAGAACACAATGAAACAAGAAAAAATACCCAGGATATGAAGGAGGAAATTTACAAAGAGATTAATACCTTTAAAAATAATGTAGCAGAACTCTTAGAACTGAAGGATTCACTCAGTGAAATAAAAAGCAGAACAGATAGCTTGAGAGTAGGCTAGAGCAAGCAGAAGAAAGAATTTCAAACCTTGAAGATGTTCTTTTTGAGATAACTAATCCAGGCAGACAATAAAAGAAGGAAAAAAAGAATTAAAAAAAAATGAAGAAAATCTAAGACAGCTAGCAGACAACTTCAAGTGCACAAACATCTGGATGATGGGTATTCAGAAAGTGAGAGAAAAGGAAAAGGCAATGAAAACGTATTCAAGGAAATAATAACAGCAAACTTCCCAGTTATAG